>NC_051162.1:114841537-114885011 GCF_013339745.2 Dermacentor silvarum
ATACGAAAGGTCATTTTGATTTTATTGCGATAGCAATTATACGGACACTCCAATGCTATTTCTGCCGTTGGTTTCGCCGTCGCCGTCGCCGTGAGGTTCCGTATAAAGTCCAACAGCGATAAAATCGCCGTCGCGCGCCGTATGCTGTGTGTGCGAGTGAAAGCGTACGAGGGGAGCCGGCATTAGGGGCTTATTGTAACGAACGCGAGGGAGGAAGGCAGGCCGGAAGCGCGCGGTCGCCTTTCGCGCGCACGAGGCACGGGGGCGAGGGGACACAGTAGGAGGAGGTTGGGGGGTTACGTTCTGCTCCGGCTGCTGCTGCTCACAGCGCAGCCGCGCCGTATCTTGAAAGGGATCTGCGATGCGGGCGAAGGACGCGCCCGCGCGGGCCTCATCTTCAAAGCGATCGGCGATGGCGAGAAAGTGCATGCGCCGAGGACCGGTATCTTCGTATGCATGCGCTCTGCTTTCGACGTTTAGTTCGCGTTGAAGCGAGGCGAGAGACAGCGCGAAGGTCAATTCACCCGCTGCTGCTGGCGCGCTTTATCACTCCGGCGTTTTCACAGCGAGTTTCCGTTGTCATCGAGCGAGATGTATTCATGTTTACCTGTGCGCGCGCGACGCCATGCTTGTCTATTTAGTTAGTGAGCGAATGTTTACAACTTGATACGGCGAATTAAACTACTATCTTTGCTTTGTATAGCTCTCTACTAATTTGCTATCGCAATCGACGCTTCGCCTTTGGGGCAAAACTGCGACTTTTTTTCTTTCGAGCAATAACACGAGAGGCAATTTAACACTTTTTACTTTTATTTACACAAATTTGTTCATGTAAGCATTGTCTATAAAAAGCTTGTTTAATAGAATCGAACTTTATTACTGTGCGAATTCTTATATATGTGCGTCAATTTCACAGCACCCCGGTTTCAGACAGTCTTGGGCAAATTGCATACACACAACCCAGGACGCTCCGCAGCATTATTTCTACCGTCATCTTAGTCTGGCCTTACACGGGCTTCACAGATGCGCTGCCGCCAGAAGTTGAAGACGTGTCTTCAGTTTCGCCTTCACTGCTGAAGCCCTGCAATAATCAGCCATAAGAGTTCAGGCACCGTGCAATATACAGTATCAACCACTCGTAAAGGTAAGAATACTCTAGTAAAGCTAAATAATACTCGCTACAACATTTCTCAAAGGTATCATTACTTTTTACATTGAGGGATGTGTGACGTTTTAGATAAACTGGCACATTTTGCTGGAAACTTCGTGCGAAATTCAACAGTAATCAGTCCCGAATCGCTAATCTCGTGTTCCCTTCAACGTCGGACCGCACTGTGGTTTATTTACTCTGTACCGGCCTTTATGCTGCTTACTGCTAGACTTCCAAGTTTAGGATGGTTTTAGCGAGGCTCCTGCGTGAGCAGAGCAGGCGAAATCTGAGTACGTAACAAGCGCTATACTCTGCGTTTCGCTGCTTTCGTGGGTCGTTCTCGCCCTAATCATCTCCCAACGAGAATGCACACCGACTGGCGTCACTTTTTTTTCTTTTTAGCATAAACATTGACGTCTAAGTAGTTCAACGCATGTCACCGTATTCCTTTGACCCCCCTCCCCGCTCATTATTCCCGCATTTCGGGAAAAATGTCACGCAGGCCGAGTCCTGCTTTCACTAAAGATACCGCCCCTCGAATCGTACCCTTCTGTCACTCCCACTGAGCTTGCCAAACCAAGAAAAAACTATAGCCATTAAAAGAAACGAACGATATTAGAAATAAAGCAGTGTGGTTAAAATGGTTTCATTGAGAGTAATGATAGTAATTGTAGCTGTTGGTAGCATTATAACAAAAACGCTATCATTTAGCACGACTATGTTTACTTGAAGCATCGTCCTATTTAAAAAACGCTTACAACTACAAAAGTAACGAGCATAGCGCGAGTTGAACTTAATTTTCGCCCTAGAGACTTAACATATCATCAAGGAAAACTGTCATAAAGTATTTGAGTCAAACCTATTCCATGGTGTTGCCACGCGTGCATAGTTATAATTGTTTTTCGTGACAGTTCTTCCATTGAATTTTCAACTGCATTTCACAAGACGTACTAGCTGTATTCTAAAGTTTGCGAGCGGCGTCCGAAATCGATAGCTCGACTGCTACGTATAATAAGATGGCACGCGCCACTTGAATGGTGTTGTACTACGCTCCCCAAGCGTAGGGTAGCCAACCGGGCACGCCCTTGGTTAACCTCCCTACATTTCCCTTGTTTCTTTCTCCCTCTCTCTGTGAACTATGCCTGAGCAACAGCAATTAAATTGAAACATATGGCGACGCACTCTACCAAAACAGCCGTCGTCCAGATAGGACGACGGCTGATTGTTGGGGTGCAATTAAGTCGTAATTTTAACGTTGTTTTGATCTCTGGGTGCGAATTGCTCGAATAAAGAGATAAGTTCTGTATGTCTGCTTCTTTACCATGAGACCATGAACTGATTTTGTTCGCAAGAATACCTTACGCCTTAGATAAGCAGGCGTCAATGTGTTTTCTAATTACTGTCTCTAGAGAGTTTGCATTCAGGTTCACATACCTCCAATTCTTGGAGTACTTGGTCGATGAAATCTGTGGGATCCTTTCGGTACCTGTAAGCTGCCGAGATGGCATCTCGAAACATCTAGAGCAAAATAATAAGTCCTTTATAAGCAGGGCAGCAGAATCTAATAGAAAACATCGTAAATTAACAACAAAAACATAGGACGCAAGAAACTAGAGCAAAGTAATAAATGACGTAGTTCTAAAGCTTCACCAAAACAATGTATGGCAGTGGTGGTTTACATTTCTTATGCTTCACTACGGAAACTCACAATGCATTCTTTGAAAATTATTTATGCTTGCTTTCCTGCTTGTCAGTCATATCACAAAATATGTAAAGAGAGCCTCATCAGGTTTGGTCCTTCAATGCAAGCACACGCAGTGAGGAACTTTGAGGGAGCATAAAGGTAGAGGAACATCGATTGAGGAGTGCGTGAAGTCAATGCGAAAGAACGTCTGCTGTGGGGAAGGTAGCTTGTTTCTTCATGGCGTAATCACGCAACATATCACTTCCTCCATAAACTCTTAACTATCTCTCTGTTTATTCACTTGTATTTCAATCACGCATCCGCTATTGATGCTTTTGAAGAATTATTCATAAAATGCTCTCCAGAAGGCACTGTACAAATTATATCGTTTAACACAAGTTTCCTATAAGGCCTGGTGCGATGCCTTTTAAAGGAGCCGCATCAGATGAGGGACGATATATAAAAAGCAACAAAATTGGATTATGCTTGGACGTTTCCGCAGGTTGTTGAGCTCACCTTTACAACGTTCGTGCCGTCAGACGCTGATACAAAGTAGAAAGGCATGCCGTTCTTCTTGCCGAAGTTGAAGCTCTTTTGCACGACAGTGCTATCAGCTGTAAGGGGACAAACACTGCTATGTGAAAGTGGGCCGTATACTACGATGCAACGAAGAAATACACTATACATACTCACTATCTGATGTCATATTCTAATACACTGGTATAATGGCACAAAGCGAGGCTGGCCGAAAAATATTACGCACCTTTTCGTTTTCTAGTTGTTTTGTGTGACTGTAGAACGATTTGAGTGCGGCCTGCGTGCTCATGTGCCAAATTTAGTTGTTTGCGCTTTGTGGTAAGTTGAGGCTGTGATGTAGTCCTTAGCTAATTCGGACGATTGTCAAAAGATCTTGTTCCATAGAGTCTTTACATTAAATACATAAAGGTTTGTTCATAAAAAAACACAATTTTGACACGTACTTTTCAAACCTCACTAATCGTTTGTATCTGCGAACAATGGCTATGGGCATGGTGTAACGAGGCAACGATACACGTGGATAGCAGTTGGCTCATGGACAATGCGCTCTTCAAGGCACTACACCAGTTCTCGCATGAAGAGAGCCTTAACGCTTTACTTAAATATAAACATATGCCTCATGATAAAATTTTAAATAACACAATAGTCTCGAATCATCGCATATCCCTAAAAGCATCGGCTCTTCGTACCCAATTTGAGTTGTATTATAATCTTTCCGATGACAGCCGTTTTGAGAGTTCGACAAACAAAATATTAAATAGGCGCTGATTTCAAAGGTGCCTTGCAGAGTTATTCACACTGAAGGCGATATTAGAGGGGCATAAATTACGACATATTCTTGCGACTCGGTTTCAGCGGCATCAATCTGTATACCTCATAGAGTTTCTTTCCATATAGTTTCCATGTAGTTTCTTTCCTTCATCCGTGATTGTACTTCATCGCATTTGCGCAGTGCTGTCCAACTGTGACAAAATTACGGATCGATAGCTTTCGGGCTATCACTTTTAGTGGATGCTGATTGGCTAAGCTAATGGGCACCACGCCCTGAACTGCAACGAGGCGGCGTGCCTGACGCAGCTACGTGCAGAAGTAAAAGTATTACCGAAACTTTTCATCGGAGACTACGGCACGTTCTCTGTGATTGTTTGAGTGTACAACGCCGAGTACTATGGTTACGGAGCTCCTTCCAACTTTGCATGAGCACAAACGCAACTCTCGCACTTCTTTTTAGAAACAGTAGGGCAGCGGCCGTGTTCTAAATGCCAGCGCAAATAGTTTATTTTAGTTAATCAGTAAGTAATAAGTACCCAGTGTTTGTATGAGTCCGTCATTTCGACAGTGAATTTCATCTGCGTCCTGAAGCACTGGACCTCGACTATGCACAAAAAAGCACCTTTTTGTATTTCGGAGGTTTGTTTCAATCCGTTGGCACATTTAACAGGGGGGAAAAAGGCGTCAAGATAGTTTGCGCTATTCTACGCTCACAGGCGTAACAACTGAGCATTCGTAACAGGCCGTTCAGTCTGGCGGCGGGAAGAGAATGTAATTAAGTGCTTACCATCAATTTTGTTGGCGACACAAAGACAAGGTATTGCAGGCCGGTTATCCCTAAGCTCCTTGTACCAGTTAGAGAGGTTCTTGTACGTGATCTTCCTTGTGACGTCGAACACCTGTGAAGCACAATGAGAAAAAAGCTCGAGATTAGGGGGTTCCAAATCCCTTGCGTATGAAAAACCTAAATTCAGTATATATTTTGCTGGAGCCAAAGCTGATTTTACATGCAAGCGTAACGCGAGTCTCTTGTGTACCTTAATCGAAAGCTCTCTAATGAATTCTTATTAGGCAAAACCACGAGACCAAAATTTCACATGGCGCGATTTCCAACGCGAAGCACTTACGTGCGGAAAGAAAAGAAGCCTTCGTTTGTCTCTTTCCGCACTTGGGTGTTTGGCGCCGCAAATCACGCCATGAACTAGACCAACTCGCTAAAAATCGCTGTTCTTAAAGGGGCCCTGAACCACGTTTAATCGTTGTCGGGAAATGCATTCGTAGTTGAAATAGACTATTTTAATAACGCTTTGCTGTGAGGAGTTTTTCAATGCGTTCTGCAGAAGCGGATTGTTAGGCAATAAAATGTTGTGTATTATTGCCTTCGTGGTGCTCCCACTCCTTCTTCAATGCCTTGCACTGCGAAGGCTACGGCGGAGCGGGGCGTGCCCACAACGCTCCGTCTACTGAACGTTACCGTGGCTCGCAGTTCAAATTTGATTTTGGATATTCACGTAGACGCAACTATTTCCGATTTTGGCGCCTACCACGCGCCAAACATGGTTGTCCTCAGCAAGCCGCAGAGCGCTCACAGCTCTACAGCTCCACCTTAAGGCACCTTCTCACCTTCCTGTAGGACACGGAGCTGTTGTGCAACCTATGAATGCCCCGCCTGGCTACCGCTGATAGCCAAGGGCTCTGTGAACGCCTCGACCTTCTCTCTATTCATGCGTCTTTATATCCCCACTCCCCTTCCCCAAGGTGCTACGTCATGCTTCCTAAAGGGTTGCAGAAAACGGCGCCTCTTCAACTTCACAATCACTCTCCTAGCGGACTCGCCGAGGCACCCCGCGGCGCTCGCGGTATGTACGCTGCGTAGCAGAACACAGCTGCATGCAAGTGTAGTTAGTATGCGCAGCGTTTGCTTTGTACACGACAGGGCTTGAGTCGCGCTCATATGCTCCAGTCTGGCCTGACCATGCTACGTGAGATGGACCGGCTTTGTTTTGCACCAGTTTTGGCGACGGATAGTAGCCACTTCCAACTTGCGCATTTTGAAGCGCTGTCACCATGGCTCAATACAAATCGAAGTCTAGCAAGACATCTAGCCAGGAGCGGCCTGGAGTGGGCGCGTGCGGGCGTGCGTGTGTGTGTTCTGACCCTCCCTCGCGTGGTTCACGTGGTTTCGCGTGGTTCGAGGCTATAGTTGAGTATTTAAAACTAATCGAAACTTGCGAGGCCCGACGGTTACGGCACCAATAAGGAGTCTGGCCAAAGTTTAGTCCCTACGCAGGCAGCCGAGCGTGATCAGACGATATTCGGCTTCTTCCGGAAAAACGCAATTTTGCTAGAAATTCGAAAGCACATTTTCGCTTACATCAGCCTCTTTATTAAACTGCTCCAATAAATATACACAGTAACCGTAGGAAGAAGCGCACTGATTCAAACATTTGTTCTCCATGTTCGGCACAAAAGTGGGATGCCGGCGACATTGAGAGCATCGGCCGATGTCACTGATGTTTTGTTCTTCATAAAAAACTGGCGAGAAAACGTTTTCACCAGACAGAAACCCGTGCCGTTAGAGTGAAAGGACGGGACAGATAACACCTGTGTGAATAAAGCCTACGCTTCAGGTACATCTAAGCAAAACTACGAATTTCGTCATAAGAATTGACATCAATCCGACAAGGTTATGATAAGATGCGAATTTCAATTTTTTTTCTCCAGCGGGAAAATGTAGGTCGCATCATATCGACTGAAAATCAGCTGCCGTAATTCTTTTATTTTTTTACCTGTCAGAACTTAGGTTCTCTTTTTTTTTACTGCGAAAGTGCTCTATATTTATTTCTGATCCTGTACTTTAAATTAAGCTGCGAGAAATGAATTGTGGCAGTGGCGCCAGGAGTTCCAGGTAACCTTTATACAAAACTTTGCAGCCAAGTTAAAAATCGAAACGGTGACCTTGAAGCTAGCCTAATAGTGCCTGTTTCACCGTATGTCTTGTCTGCCGTTTCCGTATTCAGCATTTTGAAATACAATTGTCATTTTTGATATATGAGTGCTCCTTGTAATGACCTGTGGCATGTGAAGAGGAGGACTAAATAAAGTATCTCCGGCTTAATGCCTCGGATCAATTAGAAGCAGTGTGTCCACGCTGTGTGTCTCCTTAATGAAGTTTTTATGCCGTCCGCAGTGTTAGAACGATTGAGTGTCGTAGCAAAATGGTTGTGGCATTCAAAAAGAAAACTGAACAATATTAGTGCCGGCGCAAGACACGAAGGAGATTCCAGCCATCGTACCTGTCAGCTGAAATGGATTATCCCCCGAAGGTTGGACGTTTCTCTTGCCGCCGTCACCATACACAAAAACGTATTCACCCCAAGAATCTGCAAAGGCTGGAACTGCTTTCCCTGCCTGCATTGCTTCTAACACTTTTTACGAAAATGTCATGTGAGCCACAAATGCACATATTAGTTCTTGTCCCTGCTTTTTCTAAATCTCTCAGGCGATTGATAGTACGAAAACAAGCAAAAAATAAACGAATAAAGAAAGAAATGTTATCTTTAGGCGCTCGATGTCGCGTTCCTTTGCACTCTTAGAATTAGTAAGAATGTCTACGTGCATGCTCCAGGGGCTGATGACAGTGTTGTTACAGATATCTGCGAAAAACAGTTTATTTGATCATTCTAAACTGCATTCTCAGCTCTGTTATATCTGTTGTCTTTCGTTAGGTTGTGTATCATGGTTCGCATTGCAAAATGCGTCATAGTATCCCCTCAGTTTGATATCACCAAAACTAACTGAACCTGACCTTACCAGAATACAAGCGTCCGCCTGGTGGTAATAGGAAGGGTGAAGAGTCTTGAACCTCTCTTGGCCGGCAGTGTCCCAGAAATCTGAAACGGCATGCGGTGTTTGTTTCGATTGTTCAGAAAAATTGCCCGTCGACTATTTCCTGCTAGTAAAATGGGACTACGTACCGCTATGGCGTTCAGTGTCTCGAAAAACACACCGCTTAAAGTTAACAATACATATGGTATATCTCTTATGCTATCTAAGGACTTGATGGTACTCATGGTTTATCTAAATTTCAAGAAACCCAACTTATGCTGCAATAGTGGTGCTTACCTACTATAACAGGTTCACCATCAACTTTCGTCTTGTGTCGTAACAGTGTGAGTGCGTAGGTAGAAACTTGGTGAGGTTTGCTGAAAACACAAGTGGTGGGATAATGCAGTTAAGGATGAAAAAAAAAGAAGCTTAACGGCGTTCATTGGCCACACTGTTCAAGCGATTGCTAGTGGGGGCAATGTTCACCAAAAAAGGATACTAGGCGTCCAGTAGAAACCGTTCCACGAGCCTGCGTTGAATATAAAAAAAGAGTAGATTATTTCGCTTATGATAGTTGTCATTGTAGTGAAATGAACCACATAGTGAATTTACCTACAAGAAGAAAATATGCCGTAACACTATATTGAATATTTGAGCGAAAGGTGGACGAACAAGATGCAAAGTCGTGCTTTAGTATTAACTATTGCTATCAATTACTAATTAATAGTAATTGCAATAGCAAGTGAGCACGTTGAGACGCTTTGCGCGTTTTGATTAGGCATTACCGAGGCGCAGTTAGGACGCAGGCGAGTGCTTGCACGGCCAATACCTGGCGTGCTAGCGGGGCAGCAAGTCTTCCTATTCGTCCGCTCTGCTCCATCGAAGCGTGCTCGTGCCATGGTGTCGCAGCCAATTGGGAATTTAGGTGCCGTTTCGCTGCTACAGACGACACCGGGATTTTCGTTCTATAGGCCATTTGATGCTTTCGCATCAGAATATTATTCTGCGTACGCTCCTGACATAAAATGATTGAGATTCGAGGGTTTTACGTGCCAAAACGCGATATTATTATGAGGCACACTGTACTGGCTGTCTACGGAATAATTTTGACCACCTCGGATTCTGTAATGTGCACACAGTAGACACCGGCGTTCTAGCGTTTTGCAAAAAACCGGTGAGTGAGGTCGACGTGGCCGGGAGTTGATCGTGCGACCTCGGGCTCAGCAACGCAATGTCAATGCCATGACGCCACCACGGTGAGCGCTCCTTACATACCGTCATAAACGAGGTAAAAATGGTCGCAGAATCGCCATAAGGTCGAATTATTCAAAGCGAAATCAATGTGATGCAATATTGCACGTAGTAACGCTAGTGGGTTTAAGAGGCACTGTAAATTATAGTAAACATCTGGTTGCTAAAGAAACGCGCGTGGTGTCCCACAGCTCACGAACACGCAATAGAACACTTCACACAACAGGCGCGAGCATTCGCGGTCACAACAATTGCGTGACGAGAAGTGCCGAGGAGTGCGTGCGCTCTTACAAAGGCGAACGTTCCGTGCTCTAGCTCTCTTTACCATTCTTCCGAGACCTCGAAACTCGGATCACGTGTCCTCCAACATGGCGAATGAGAATATGCGTGCGTCAAAATAATAGCCTTCTCTACCGACGCCTGCTAGATAGCACAATGCCTGTGCCCTTCAATCTATGCCGACATGCTACCTTTCCCTTTTGGTTCAAGAAGCATGACGTCATAAAGTAGAGTGCACAAGCCTGCTATCTAGGAGGCGTTGTCTCTGCTCGCCCTCGCTGCCGTCCTGGCATGCTCGCCCTCGCACCCACAGCAGATCCCGTGACGTCAACCACTCGATGCGTGGGCCGCGCGTGAGCCGTCGCACCCCCAACAGCATTGTTATGGTGGCTAGGTGGGTCGGTGTGCCGATCGAGCGTAGTTCAGCACTTCTCCGCATCATGACGCAGAAGTGGTGCGGCGGACAGTGTAACGTCTGAGCTGCGCGCAACGTCGGCTGCGCTGTGTAGACGTGCAGCGTGTGTGACAGCATCGCTGCCTCTGATTGTATCTTTGAAGTATACGCGTTATAATACTGTTCTGAGTAGTGTAGGCCAAGCCTTGTTGTGGTCGTCTAGTCTGAAAAAAAAAAAAAACGAAATGCTCAAGTTAATTTTCTAGCTTGGCGATTGGTCGCATTTATTGGTATAAACGCGGCGCTCCACCCATTGCATTCAAGACGTAGATGCATTTCTTCCATGCATAAAACAATACTGCAATGGTTTTATACGGTACATGGAAACGTGTTTACGCGATATTTCAGTTCTAATGTTTCAATTTCGGGAAATCTAGCTATTGTGTTTTATTGCTGCATGAGTTACGGTATTTAGATTGTTTCGAGAAGGTTTCGTAACTTGAGTCAGTATACACACCAACATAAATAGCCTAGCGCCAGAAAAGTCGCAACGTTGGTCCACCGCTTCATCACATTATTCACACCATGCACACGGCTCAGCTTCAAGTGCTTCCTCTTCTTCCTGTTGCTTTCACGCGCCATTTTCTTGCCCTTGACCAGGAAGTAAAGGCGTGTAATTGAATAGAACTTCACAACGTCGTTTGTGAGCTCTTTCTTGTGCCGGTCACAGCCGATCAAATTCGGAGGATTCATCTGCAGAAAGGATGCAAAGTCGGCGACATGGTTCCTTCGTAACTCATTTAAACTGAAGCACAACGTGAAGGCGTCCTCTAGCGATATTACCATGTTTGTTTAGGGCTTCAGAAGGGAGCATCAGTTCTGACCTACTCATGTGCAGCGTAAGTGACGACTCGGGAGGACAAGCTGATTCCGTGGAATTCAGTAATGTCCCTGAGCAATCGGAGCACTTGGGTCTTTGCAGAAACTTCCTTGCTACATATAGCGTGCTATATAGAAAATCAGCCTAGAGTCACTTTTCTCTGTAGCAGCGCAGCGGTGCTCGATATCGCAGGCGCTGAGCACCTCATGTGCAGCTTGCAAATTTCCAACGTCGAGGAACTCATTCGCGAACGCGTTTGCACTGCTTGCTTATTAGCGTGGCCTATACTGAGCAAGCTACTGAGCAGCCCGGGGCGAACATTTCCGCTGTCAGGAGTCCTTGTGAAATTCGTAAATTTCAATACTATTTCTCAGAGATTTAGAGCCCTACTTGCAGTTCGGAGCGAAGCAGTAAATTTCCCTGGTGGTATTCTTTGGTGGAGTAATGCCGCCGCTAATCTCGTCGGTTATTTTTCCCGACCTGAAACATTCCACATCGCTTAGGAACTTGCAAACAGTACGAGAGACCCCGAGCTCTTCACCTTTTAAACTGACACGAACAGACGACATACAAATATTCCAATACAGGATTTATTTTTTTGCGCGCCGTCTGCGACGAGTAGCAAACAGCGCGCTCTGCGGAACCGTTCTACTGACCGCAGCGCCAATTTTGCGTCATGACGCGGAGAAGCGGTGAACTGCGCTCCAGACGCGCCGGTCGGCCCACCTACCCATCTAGCTACCGTAGCATTGTAGTGGCGACGGCACGAATGCACTTAGGGCGTCCGTATGATTGCCATCGCAAAACAACAAATCGCTGCTGAATAAGCGTGAAAAATAAGCAACCTTTGTGCTCCATAGGGCGGATGAAAATCAACGACGGGCTGACATCATATGCTTCGAAGTTTTTCTCCCATTTGTATCCCTCGTGTTGTAGGCTTTGCAAGAACTGCCAGTATATTCACGCTTTCCATACATCGTATACTAGTATGAGGTGACTTGGCAGTATTGGTAGATACCAAGATACCAGTACTCTAAACCATATTATGCACCCGTTGGTAGGAATAAGTCATAACGCCACTGTCAAGTGTTGTTTCTATGATGATGATGAAATAAACTTGATTCAAAAAAATGTCACAGTTTCGCCCTAAGGGCGAAGCAATGAATGCGATAACAACACAGCAATGTCATACGAAGTAAGGTGAGCGGCTTTGGTAGCAATATGAATTGTAGTAAACGTTTATGAGCTGATTAAGTAAGCAGGTGTGCTGCGGCGTAAGTAGACCGACATGAAGAGAGACTCGATGAACACGAGAAGGCCCGTGTGAAACGGTGGTGTTGATGAGAAGCGCTTCCCGTGGGCAGCGCGTGCGAAGGGACACACTTGTAGCGCTGCACTGCCGATCCGGGCAGCATTGCATGTGTAGCGTGCGTTGGAAAATGTGGCCCGACTATTACTAACTGAATGAACGAGCGTGGTGTAAGCGCGCACAAACAAACATGAATAGATCACACTGAATGACTGCAGACAACGACCGTCAAAACTCTGGCAGCAAGCGGATACGCCGCAGCGGCGAAGGTACGTGCGGTCTATCGCTTCAACGGAAACTGAGCGGCGAATGCACGGCGCATAAAGGTCAGAGCCGTGTGGAGATAAGAGACGGTGCGGACGAGCGACGAGCGCGGTTGTTGGTAGAGTAGAAGTGCGCCCCCCCCCCCTCCCGCGCTCCCTCCGGCGCTGGCTTCCCGCTTCCTTGCTTGCGCGTGGGAGATTGAGTGCGTTCGCTCTCCGTGATAGCGCGCGTCCCCGCAAGCTACTGAGCAGCCCGGGGCGAACATTTCCGCTGTCAGGAGTCCTTGTGAAATTCGTAAATTTCAATACTATTTCTCAGAGATTATAGAGATATAGAGCCTATATCGCCTATATATATATAGGGCTCTATATCGATATAGGGCACACAGTATACTACTCAAGCTACACAACCTATATCTCTATATCGCTCTATATCGTGGGGCACTATATCGATATAGAGCCCCACGATATATAGCGATATAGAGATATAGGTTGTGTAGCTTGAATAGTATACTGTGTGCCACTGTGGACATACGGCCTTTCTGAAAATGTCTGCATGCTGCTTGCGAAACCGTAAAAATTGGAATTTGTCCCCGACAGGTTGTGGCGAGCGAAATAGCCGACTCTTCTGCCGAGTCGATGTTGCTCAGAATGAATGTTGCTGTACTAAGCTCTTTTCGTATGAAATAGTGATTTATTTGTAATTATATGTAGTATATGAGTCGTTAAAATACTAGAAAACGGCCAATAGACAAGTTTCTCGAGGCTACAAATGCTTGCTGGTACTAAGCAACTTCTATAACGTGCTGACAAGCGCCCAGCCTCCTACGCTAGTGGTTCCCGTTCGCAATCACCGAACTCCTTGCTTTGTCATGTTCACATGTCGCCCTGGGCGGCCTTTACAAGTAGAAGGGCCTAAAACACGCACCCTATTGGATATTGCCGTTGTGTGCGGGAGTTCGCCGACGTTGAGGAGGACTTAAAAAAATGAAAGTGTATTTACAATAGGTCGAGGAATAGAAGAAAGAAAAATAACAGTAACCAAATGCCATCTAGGCCGGCAGCAATTCAGACGCTGCGGTCCGCGGCAAGCAGAACGCCTCTTTCTTCTCGGTGTTAATGTGGCATATCACCCCTTCAGTCCGTCGGGGTAAGGTCATTTTCATCCAGTCGTTGAGCCCGTACAGGTGTAGTCATGTTCATACAATCGTCGGGCCCGTGCAAGTGGCGACATGTTCGGCCAATGGGGACACTCTAAGAGCCCTATTCTCTGATGGCTGACCTGCGTCCGGCGTTGCTTCCCCGCCTAGAAGGCCCTGGAGGGGTCGGGTCATTCTTGAACGACGTTCCAGTGCTGCCAGACAGCTTTTCCCGGGCCGAGGGTCAACCACCTTGAACCGTGCGGGCTTCCAGTTGCAATTTCGGGAAGCTTCACGCAGAGCGAGAAAAATGCGCCACGTGCGGCCCCCGAGGGTGGTATAGCATGGTCAACGTGCATCTGTGCACGGCTATTGCCGTGTGTTCGGCGAGTGGTTGCCTTCAAAAAACTTGACCGATGCTAGTTGATAGTCCGCATCTTGCAGCCCTCCCATAGCCGCGCATCGTTTTTTGCCGGTTAATATTATTATGCTTCCAAAAGGTATCACGCGTCGCCTTGAATTTCACACACTGCAAAACATTTCGCTTTCGGTAAAATATTGCAGCGTAATGTTGCTTATTGTATAATACGCCTTGGCTGTATTGAAACGACCACTGCACAATTATTTGGCCATCAGACTCCTCATCACAGAAAATACCTGTATTTTCTGGGATGAGGAGTCTGGTGGTGATGGTGACTTGGTGAACTTTGTTGCAAGTCAACTGTAGTTGACTTGCAACAAATTTGACCAAGTTTAATGTTTTAGGTAAACATTTTGGATACAGAACGTGTCATGCGAGTCCTATAATGTTGCGGAGTGATTGACCCAGGTAACTAACTTTCTGCTCGCACACCGCTGATTTCCCGTGTCCTGCTGAAATAAGTGCCTCTGCGGTCGATATTTGGCAAGGTTTGCTTAGCTCGGCGACCGGAGCAGAAAACAAAAAACAAAGCAAAAAACAAAACATGAAACTTGAGTGTTTGCGTGATTCCCAGCACCGAAACACAGAAAGCAGGTCGAGGAGTGCGTGATCATCGCAACGGTTTTGTCTTCGCAACGCCACTTGAACAACCTGATATAGAGCGGATCGTTATGCAGGGCGATAGAACGAGACTCGTACGTCGAACGTGTTACTTGATTTTGGTGGCGAGATACATTGCCCATTGCCAGTGCCTTGTAAAACCTGACAACTTTCTCGCGCCTATCACCTCACTCGATTTCTTATCTCTCCCTCACGCCGAGATAGATCGAACACATTTAATATTTATGACCACACATGATTTATCAACTTTGCGTGAGGAAACATCTGTCATAGAAAAAAAATGACCCGTCCTCGCCAGCTAGCTAGGAGGCGTGCCAATTTACCCGGGCAAAAACTGCGATCGATGAATTTGGCTCCGACATGCGTATGTGTAAATGTGATGCTGCGAAGTGTGGTGCCAGAAGCTGTTGAACAGAATGAATGTGAGCCAAACTTTTCGTGCTGGTCGAGCGCTTCTGTTCATCGGCTACTCAGTGGTAGAAAATTTCTATAAATATATGACAGCGATTAAGCATTTGAGAATTTTAAAGAAATGGAGACGAACACAATTAGAGAGGCGAGAACGCTGAAATTCAACTATAACAATAAAAGGTATGGTACTGCTAGCAATCTTGGATGGAAGCCATTGAACTCGCGAAAAAAAAAATCAACGTCGGAAATTTTTACACCAGATCTACAACAGCTCAATTGGCATTGCTAAAGACCTGCATTTAAAATAACCTCAGTGTGTTTGAGTGAGGTTGCGCATTAACGTATTGGTGCGCATAGCCGCATAGCCAGGGACAAGAAAGAAAGAAAGAAGGAAGGATGGAAAGAAAGAAATGAACAAAGAGAGAAAGAAAGAAGGAAGGAAGCGAAGAAAGAAATCACGTGTGGCTCGTACCCACGTTGGATATGTATGAGCCGCCGAGAGCAGGAGCGGGAGAGATCTCACAGGATCCTGACGCTGCCGTGCAGTGTGCCGCGGCTATGAACGCTGTGGCTCATACGTTAGTCTATGACGATGGGGTGGACTTGGCGCAGCAAACGCACTACTTGGCCATCGCACCGGGCGAAAAGGCCAGTGTCCTTGCTCTTTGGCGAACATGCCGAAGACGCTCAATATAATCAATAATGATAATACATAAATTCTCTATAGCAATGTTCACTACAGCAGACCAACCATAATCACAGCTTCGCTGACTTCCATCTTCACAGTACTGGAAGGGCTCTGAATTTTTTTAATACAATCATGACCTATATAAGCCGCAAAGTGATCTTGTAAATACACATTACCTTCTATATGTTGTTGAAAATGGCTTCTCAATATCGATTCGACATGTGCCGATCGTATACAATTTGTCGCTTGTGGTACCCAAACTTGTACGGAACGTATGTTTCTTTTGTGAATGCTTGTTTATTTTTGATGCGAAGCATCAAATGGCCCATTGAGCGAAAAAGTGGCGTCTGTCGTCAGAAGCAGCGAAACGGTACCTAAATTCCCATTGGGTGCGACGCCACGTCACACGCGCGCCTCGATGGAGCAGAGCGGGCCAAAGGGTACACCTGCTGCGGCACTGGCGGGCCAGGTGTTGCGTGAGGGCATCGTCACCTCGTTCTCGGAAACCTGGCTTATCCGCGCGTTCCTTGTCCGCGCAAGCTCTCGCCGGGGTTCTCACTTCGCCTAGGCAATCGCTATAACGAAGCAATGTTTACAAAAACAGAATAAATTCGAAATAAAAATCGTTGGCGATAGTGTGACTTCCAAACCTTCGACCCCACGCTCAGAAGCTGAGTGCCTTACCCAATGGCTTAAACTAGCGCCCCATAGATAGCGGGCCTGTGCACTGTACTTTATGACGTCATGCTACTTGCACCGAAATTTTCATTGCCAAGTCCGGCGTGACGAAATCGGTGCCGTCAGAATCACCGCGGCTCACTCGGCAGCGTCCCCATTGGATTCTATGGCAGTTGGGCAGGGTAACATGACGTCAGATATGGAAGGGTACCGGCCTCGTGCTATGTAGGAGGCGTTGACCAAGTGTCTCAACGCGATCGCTTGCCCGCGAGGAGCTCACAACTCGAAGGACCACTCAGCGGCGTTCAATTGGACATTGATGCTTTGGCATTCACAACTCATAAGAAGGGCTTAGGTGTCCTTGGACATTTTACTTATTTATGTCTGTCGCTTGTTTTCTTAGGTTTATTCCTGTTGTTTCTATTACTTTTCTAACAATACTCCGCTTTTAGGCTATGACTAAACCTTTCTACAATTATGCCGTATAGGAGATGTAGATAAGCACAATACAATAACTACCTAAACAAATGAAGAAACAGAGAACTAGGTAAATTCTTGAATGTTCCTGAAGAGCACCGGGCAATAGCCCCTTGCTTTTCTGCGCCCTTGAGCGCACCGCTTGATACATAAACAGGGACACAGAAATGATAACGAACACTATTTAGAAGCTTCGTTATAACAAAGCTTCTAAATAAATCGCTACCGTTATTTACAGACTTGTCTTCTGCTAGAGTAGAAGCCAATGCCAGCCAAAGCTGCTGCCGGACACAATTATTACAAAAGGCGGTCGGTCAATGACAAAATTCACCTACGAACAAAAAAATTTATTATTTTTGCATTGTAAATACGGGCCTCGATTATCTGGTGCCGACACTTTAGCAACTTAATTTTGGCAGCATACGTCCTTTTGCCAGAATAATTGTGCTACTTAGCTTTGGCTGAAGAAATTCACCTCCATAGTGAGCCCAGTACAAATGTACGAAACAAATATGTTAATTGTGAACACGTTTATTTGGATACCGCACCTACTTTCCTGAATATGGCTTGCGACTAGTTTCCGCCCCTCTCTCCCCCTTTAAGGTAAAGGAGAGAAAAGCATTACTGTTGTGATGAATGGACCTGAAGATTACTACTTTTTCAGTGTTTACTTGTTTCGCGGGAAACTACTCGATGTCGCCGTGCATTTGGGGAGAAACCCCCTTCGGTCGAGGCAAACCAACCTGTGACACGATTGCGACCGGTGGCCTTGACCTGGCCAACTATACCGAAGCCGGTGCCGGGCACACAAAACGAAGAAGGTGAGCAGAGGGCTGGTGGCACGGACAAGCACGGACACGAGAGGAGAAGAAGCAAGAGAAGTAACAGGCGAGAATGCGTCGCGAACACTCGGGAGAGCTCGAGTACTTCACTGAAGTCCCGCCAGAAGAGCTCGTGCTAGCGTTCCTGCCGTGGGCGTGTGACAATGGGCACCCACCTGGTGCCGTTGCCGAGGGGCACCTGCTGGGGCGCCATTGCGGAGGCCAGTCCTGGGACTGAAGGGGAGGCCTGCTAAGCGACGGCTCTGTTGTTGATGCCCGTCTCTAGGACGAGGCCTACCGCGGGCACTGACCGTGAGGCCCTTCTCGTCTCTTGGTTGAAGTGTGCCACATGAGCTGCCTCCTGCTGAGGCTGGCGAGATAAACTTGGGCAAGCGCTGCACAAGGCCATCGACGGCCCGGCCGCAAGAGAAGTGTAACCAGTGCCCCGGCTTTCCACCAGCGAGAGAAACAATTTGAGGACCACCGGCTCAACACCCTCCTAACAGCAGGTCGAACTCTCGGAGGGAACGTTTATAGGACGGTACGTGCTCAAAGCTTATGTCGGTTTGCCTTGCTTGCCTTTGCTCCGAACTTAACGTGTCGCTTTAAGCTCCGTTACGTTTTATACTCATCCCTTCGATATTTTCTAACTTGCGCGAGATAAATTTCATCTTAGTTTGTTTGTTTGCGTGCACGTTTCAAGTGTCTCTTTTGCGGCTCAAAGTACATAAGGAAGCGTGAGGAACGTACTAACCATTCCACCCTTCTTCACCCTGCGTTCGAAATAAAAATATCAAGGCTGTGATAGAGTTGTTCTGGTACGGCTACATGACTATTGCCTCGGTCGAAAAGAAACAGGTCCCGCAATCTTGGTCCTACAGCTCAAAACGTGGCTCAATGGATGAAAATGAGAGGAATTTCGTTGTTGCATTTCGCCCCAATCGAAATGCGGCCGCCACGGCCGGGATTTGATCCGGTGACCTCTCGCAGTGACCCTCGCAGCAACGCCACACCATGGCTGCTAAGCCACCACGGCGGGTAACAATAAAACCTTTACATTGTGATTAATGGCGATGTAATGCAGCGTAACTTGTAATGCTGTGCATTCTCTTGGACGTCAGGAATGACTTCTGTAACAAAGTTTTCTTCGGCATATGTTGCCGACGGCCACGATACTTTCAATTTCTATTCTAACCGACTCTCTTTATCGGTTTGTATGACACGATGCGAAGAGCCGACATGCCACAACGGTTAAAAGACAGAGAAAGAGGTGGGAGCCAAGAAAAGGAATCTTCAACTATTACTGCTACTGGCAACTTTTCAGCGTCTAACGTACTCCTCCGCATATAAGCAATTAGAAAATTTAGTATACTCACATGGAAAATACATAATAATAGTGCAGTAGCGCAAGATGTGCCCTGTCTAGGCGCAGTGAATACAGCGTATTCTGTGTTCTAACAGCCTCTGCGTGGCATAAACTGTGCTCTTGCAGCTGAAGCAAGAATACAATACTAAAAAACCTCTCTGAGGGTGAGTTTTGTTCTCCTTAAAAGCATAAATAACGGAGTGAACAAATACAAAATAAATAAACAAATAAATACGCATCAGCCCCTAACAATCGGCGTTGTAAAGCGCTAAGGAATAAAAGTAGCTTTGAAGGCCGTGCTAAACCCACGAGACATAATCGAAGATCGAAGGCAATAAGCCCATCGCCGTGCCATTATCGACCTCACGGGAAAAGGCGCACAGCGCAATTTCCGGGGAGGTGAATAAGCAATAACATTTGGGTGCTGAGTCACGCAAGCTCTGTCTGGCACTTGTCTGATCGCCTTCGGCATATACGAGAACACTCATGCACCAAGTACTCTTTTTGTTTATTTGTACACGCACAATTTCTCAGGAGCGCTGCACTAAAGGGCACCATAATTAACTATAAGCCTTCTAACCATCTTCCTCATTTCTCCAATCTGTTCCATACAAAAGTAAGAATGTTTTCCCCACACCATGTACCACGTAGTCCATTTATTTCACGGCTTTTAAGCGTGCTTCGCATAGTCACAAAGCGATACTTACGATAAATACCGTAGTAATTGTGAGAACAAAAGTACAACATATTTATCGAAAGCAGGTCAGTTTTATAAGGACGTGTCTTGGAAGTTGCTGATGTGGCCAAGCATATGGATCACGCGGGCTTACATTTGTATCCGGTGCGAAGAAGTCAAAAAGCGCTATAATAGCTACAAAGGAGACACAAAAAATAAACACTAAATCGCTTTGGGCTAATAAACATTTCTTTGAGAACTTTATTTCAGGAAATTTTCACGGTAGTGAGTTGATTATTCGAAGAAAAGATGAAGGTCAAAGTCAAATTTCTTTTAAAAGTTTTGTGCTGATGCCCTTCAGCCAGCACATCAATGAGACTTCTGGAATTTCAGAGTATTAGTTCAAACTTTTGTCCGCGTGGTTCTGTAAAAGGTCATGAAGCTTGCTTGGTTCAGTCTTTGGTTTGTTTAGGACAAGACAAAAATTAATTAGGCCCGATCAGGCAGTCAAAATCTATGACGTCATGGCTAGCTGGTACGGGGAAATTCAAGGCGGTGTTTCCACTCGTCATTCATATAGCTAGAAAACCTCCTCTCGCGCTAAGAATTGCTTTTTCAATATTGTAAAAAGGTAAATTAGTAATACAGAGACTGATAATTTTCTCTTCAGTGTTGCTTTACTATCGAACACTAGACGCATGAGTGCGAGCTTACACTCCACGCCGTAACTAGAAGTTAACCCTTGCAAACAGTTATTGGGGCAGGCCTGCACTGAACATCGCTTCCACACTCAAGTTTGAACCGACTTTGATACCCTTAGGATTTTCGTTCCAGATATTCCTTTGATTAATTCGGTGAAGTGGTTGTTTTAACACCGCATAAAATTTAAAGAAGGTATCTGTCAGTATATTACGAAGTGAACACACAATTTATTTTTGAGAACTCAAGCATGATTATAAAGTTCAACCATTTTCAAAACCCACTTGATTCTAATCTGCCTCGTGAGTGCACAAATCTTCAAAAAATACTCGTGTCATGAAATCGCACATCTAACTGTATACTTCGTTAATTACCTGAATTCTATTCTTTATAGCATGTGCGCAATTTCCCCCTTATGCTTTGAAGAGTAAGTATTTCTTAAGAAAAAATCGACAGTGGGCTATTTGGTTAAATATCGTAGAGTTGTGTGCCCCAAAACAACAAAATAACCAGACTGCAGTGCGCACAAACACATGCCACCAGACACAGGACACAAGACAAGACAGCGTTTGGTCTCCTACGTTTGTGTACTCACTCGTCTGTGGTCATTTCGTTGTTTTTAGCACACAGTCTAGTATGTACTTGTTACTTATTATCCAGAAATATAGCTGCGACGTTGGGCTCCCCATTCGTTCTAATTGATTATCTGATAAAAACGGAGTGACTAACACGCATACGACGCTCAATTTGCACCTGAGCTTCGTAATAACTGCGCGTCACGCCGCGGATTCATAAAACATTACGAGGGTGATCAGCATAGGGATCAACTTACAAAATATGTAGAGGACGCCAAGGTGAGAAGTGTAACGAGACATATCAAGATATAAATATATTAACGTATCTAGTATGAAAGTAAGGTTTTCGTTTTTCCTATGCGACCTGCCCAATATATCACTTATGAGTTTGACTACAAGTGCAAAATGGAATAGATAGCCAGAAAGTAGAAACAAAACAGAGAGACGAGCGTTAATTCATAACAGCGATGCCAAATCACTCGCAAAGTACACATTGTTCGGCAGACGTGACCAACGCTTCCCTCCTGCGTGGTGCCACATTTTTTGTTGAACACTGCTGCAGATTTCAGCAGGCCATCGGATTTGAAAAACGCACGCTGTCTTCCTTGAACGATTACCTACGCGTAACGTGTCAACGCGACACGTACCCTCCTTTCCGAAGAAGTTATGTAAGAAAGAAACTAAGTATCGAAGGAGGACTCACTTTGATTTCCCCACAGCACTGTCGCCCAGGCAGATAACCTTGAGCTTCACGTGTCCGTCCACGTCATCTACGCCGTGCTCCAAGCCCTCCTCGGTGCCTCCAGCGTCCATCGCTCCGCCGGCCATTTTCCGAGATTGGCATGCGCGTCAACTGCCACGAAGACGACTACCGCGGCCGTGTAGCCCGTGCTGCGCGAGCGCCACGCAAACAATCAATGATGAACAGCGAATAACGCATCACGGCCGGTATAGAGACGCCACGAAGGGAACAAAAAATTAGGGACGCGTGACAGCAGGCAGTGGGGCGTGACGCCAGGTGTCCCGATCGACTGGCGCTATGGCAACGTCCCGAGTCCGGGGTCGGTGGTACTGGCGGCATGTTAGTGAGCGACATCTGGTGAGTGAGCGAAGAGCTTAAAATGCGCAAGGCGTTGCCGGGATTGTGGAGCGGGAAATTGTGCGTGTTTAGAGCATATATATATGCGTTAAAACTACAATTACTGATCTCTTCGCTTTTCATACTGCCGATGGGTGAACGGCTGCGTTGCATATTTGCTGTGGCTGACTTGGCTATTTCTGTGAGAATCGTTACAGATAGATTGTACAATCTATTGTATGAACGTGTGCATGTGTATATGCGCGTGTCTGTCTCTATATGCACTTCTTCTTTCTGGAGTTTTACGTGCAAAAACCAGTTCTGATTATGAGGCACGCCGTATTGGAGGGCTGCAAATTAGTTTTGACCTTGTGTGCCCGTGTATATGCTCCTGTGTGTCTGTATGTGCATGTGTGTGCGTGTGTATATGCCCTAGTGTGTCTGTACATGCGCGTGTGCGTGTGTATATGCGCATGTATGTCAGTATAAGCGTATGTGTGTTTGTGTATAAGCGCCTGTGTGTCTGTATATGCCTATGTGTTTGTCTGTATATGCGTGTGCTTCTCTATATGCCCGTGTGTGCCTGTATATGCGTGTTTGTATGTATGTGTGTGTGTTTGTGTGTGTGTGTAGGCATGTGTGTCTTTATATGCGCATGAATATTTGTATATGCGTGTGTGTGCGTGTGTATATGCCCGTGTGTGTCTGTACATGCACGTGTGCGTGTGTATATGCGCGTGTATTTCAGTATATGCATATGTGTGCGTGTGTAGAAGCATGCAAATGACAACACAGCAAAAATGTCTCAGGTTAATTAACAGTAAAACCACACAATCAAGTGATTACAAACTCGAACAATTTTGAGGACGCTTATGCTTCGCTTAAGCGTGATAGCATTCAAAGATCCCTAATTAAATCTCAGTAACGAAAAAATACTGACGGCTACTCCACTGTACTGGAAACAATACGCACTAGGTTTGCTTCGCGTAACGGCGTTCCTCTTTTTTTGAAATCGTGCCGCGTGATAGCTAGGCCACCCTGTATATATATATATATATATATACTAGCTTTTTCCTTGGTAGCACGGAACTTTAAGTGTTCCCTCTAGGTGTGCTTGCTAGATAAGTGGGCAGGGCTACACATTGGTTAAAACTCTTGAAGCTTGTAATGGAAGCATACAACAGCACAATTAACCTACAATGTGAAAGACATACTAAACTTAATTATCACTTATGCAAGTCGTATGTACGCAAATATGTAACTACAGCACTGTATCCAAATCATAAAGATAAGCATAACGTTAAAAACTCATTGCGGTGATTGTTTTGATCAGACTGCTCACTAAAATCAGCACATAATATGTAGAGTTTACATTAGGTGTACCAAGCTATTCAACTGAAATTAGCAACAGCTTACGTAATGACAGTGTAAATTTCGTTCACTCGCCCTTCCTTTGCGAGGAGTTTGATTGCTTGCATTTCTTAGACAATTTGGAGAACGTCCTTTACAGAAGATAAGGGAAGGTGACCCAATGTATGTTCACATGCTTTCCAACACTTTCAACAGGGGCCACTGTGTTGATGAGAGTGGACTGAATGAAAACAATCAGTTGGCACATTGCAAGGCAGAAAGAATAATTAAGGCCACTATGTGTCTAGAGCATTACCACGTTTTAGGTTACCTTTCAACTGCTAACTACCATTCAAGACACCATTCTAAGTTACCATGCATTAGTCCGATACTGCTGCAGTCATTGGCCCATTGTCGCCTTGCAATCACATTTTCTACTTAGACCTCCATACAGGGACCATTGTATGTAATTATTCATGCATGAATCAATTCCGCACTGCCAAGGCCAAAATGGCTGTGCAAATAACCCATATCACATGTACTCTAAGCAGCACATGGTTTGTACTTTCTTCCTTCAACTTAGTGCATTGACATGCTTAAATACAGGTTTCTCTGTCTGACGTACGCCAGGAAAACTTGTTGCACAAGGACCAAGAACTGCGACATGCCTCTTTGCGCGAGGTGCACGCACAGCACACAAATCGAAAAAAAAACTGCGTGAACACTTCTCAAACTCGGTGCGTACAAATGGTACACTCACGAACTCGGCAGGCGGCCGACTAAATGCCGCGAAGGCCACGCAGCGTAGAGTCTGACACCAGTCACAAACTGCAAATAATCGTGACTACCTGAAGTAACAGGATAGCTTAGGCCAAGGGCATTCACGACTCACGTATGTAGTATGCACTAGCGAGTTATGCGGCGTATATGCGGTATCAATTCGTGAACTTGAAAAGCTATAACAAGAACAAAGCTACAAGCAGCGCAATATATTGCTACCCAAGAAAATTGGCGCCAAAGAAAATTGAATTTTACCGTCTCATATAGGACACAATGTTACTCATAAACCATGAAATACCAATCACATGGGATAAAAGGGGCTAAAACATGATCAAGAACCTGAATTGGAAGCGATAACAGCACGGTGTGGCGCACGCAATATTCTATGGGTGTGCTGTAGCACAAGCCAAGGAAGTGAGATGGGCACTTGACCTAATCTCTTGCGCTACCGTACTCGTAATGAATCATTAACACAGAGCCCGTTTGCCAGTTCTCTTGTCGGCAACATTCTGACTAAACGGGAGACTGAAACACCACGATGACGGCTGTCTGGAGGATATGGGCAAAGTGCGCAGAGACAGCAATTGCCGCCTTTCTTCGTATCCTGCAAACTTGCTAGTTTCACGCATGATGGTATCCCGATTCCAGGCGCACAAAAGCACCATTTCGTCACTCTGACTTTCAGCGTAATACTGATATTAACGCATTTATTACAACGTCACTGAAAAGGCGCATCACATAGCGACATGAGAATGAGCTTGAAGAGCAAGTTAGTGCCCTCCACTCGGCGCTCTCCAAAGAAAAACGCAGTGCTCTCCAAATTAAAATTATACAAACAAATCGCTGCACACGCAGTGCCAAGTAAGGCAACAAATTACTGCAATACTTGCATGACAAAGCACAGCACAACAGAAAACAGGCATAAACACACGATAGCCCAAAGCTAGCGCAATTACGGAACTACGCACAGCCCGGTTTCACTTGGTATCCTTGGCTACATGCTTGGTCATGTGACAAATGTGGCGACGGTATCGCTACCTTGCGTAAGGTGGGATCGTGTTTATCACGTTGATGGGTTGCTGAAGCGCCTTGGTGTGAGGGCTTGGTATAGGTGTTCTGTGTGCGCATCGTGCGTGTCGCGCGTGTTGCGCGTGTCTATTTATCGACTGTGAATCGTGTCGCGCAGAGCCAGATGCCACCCGCTCTTCCATTCTTTCGCGCGCTGGCTCGCTTACTCGATGCCATTCCGTCTCAAGCACAAGTGGTTAGCTGGAAGTTGCCACTGCGCTTCACAGGCCTTTCATTTTCCCCTGTCATTTCAGACCTTATTAGTGCTGTATCATTGTGGCTACAGCGCGTTAAGAGACGATCGGCGCTTCTGAGCAGGTACGATCACACCGCGCTATGCACCCAAGCGTGGCGAACCCATAGCGTTGAGTCCTAGGAATATTAAAGCTAATAGCCTTCTTTGTCCGGCTGCTCTTATGGTTGATCAGAGATCGGTGGTTGGTCGTTGGACTGTTGATTTGCAACGAAAACTTTCTTGCGTTCGTTCGCTGTCTCGCTAACTGTATTTCGCTGGCTGTTTCTATCATTGCTACGCTCTCTCACTCGTTCGGGTTATTTGCTTGTGCTGACAACCATAGACGATGGTTTCTGAAAATTTGTTTATGTACACTGTGCTCAGAGAAGAATTCGCTGCAACACTTTCTGCAGAGCACAGTTCCTAGTATCGGCTGTACCGATGTATCCCTCCGGTGGCACCAAAAGTGATGTTCGCTCTTTAACTCGATACTTTTATTTATGTGTAGTACAGAAAAAGCCTAATATATACAGCGTATAAAGAATGTTTACAGAATGTAACAGGAGCTAAATTGGAATGCCATCAGGAAAATACATTTCAATCTATAAGACACTGTGAAAACAAAACGCGCAACGAGTGATTACAAATCAATTAGGCCAGGCAGTTCGGTCCGACAGTGCGCTCAGTGTGTAGAAGCTTGTGGAAATTTGCTGCGCTTCCTTCAGTGGTGACGTGCGATGGCAAGTCATTCCATTCGATGATAATCGCTGTTTGGTGTGTGAGCCAGACGGACATATGCTATTAATAGGTGGCTTGCCTGTTTTAAAAACGAAAATAAATATAAAATTAGACAATTTTCGATAATAAACATAATATCAAGAGGCAGTTGACATGGCATACAGCGTGCATATAATATCAAGATTCACTGCAGGGAGACATTAACGCTCGACTGACAATTCGAAGATCATCCTTTTTTTTAACGCCTATAGACGCGAATGTTGTTAGCAAATCATTGTTGCCAAAAGTCAAAGGAACTACACCGTCATTCTGTCTAGTGTAGACTATAGGTAGCTTTAATCTATTAGACTGAAGGGTGGCAAGATCATCGTAAATATCTCTGGCCTACATGATCGCGCGGCACATGAATTCCTCGAAGTTGAATTTCGCTAAGTTCAAGTCCTTTGCCTCACGGTCACGCCTTTTGTAGGTTCAGTACGAAAGGACAGAATGTTGAAGGCCAGTCTACCCAGACATTTCTTGGCGTGTAGTTCCTTGGCGCCTAGCAGTAAAAAGTCAGTCTGTTGTTGAACTGCGCAGGGTGAAGAAGGACGTGCTCCAAAGTTTAATGCGAAGATGGCAATAACAATGCTGTATGAACCTTTCCCAAAGATCTATGATCTATGGGAGCTTATAAAGTATAGAAAAATGGTTGGAAATAATGTTCGATATTATGATCAGCTACACATAAAACCGTAGCTTGCGTAGTTGTATAGTGTATATATATATATATATATATATATATATATATATATATATATTATACAACGATGCAAGCTACAGATTTATGTGTAGCTTCCATAAATCTGTAGCTTGCCCTCTTATGTTCACTACCGATCTCTTCGAAAAGTGCTGGTTGTTTTCACAAAGCGGGTTCCGCGTCTCCGCGTAAGTTTCACATGCTGCTGTGAGGGCAGCAGTGTTTCAGTAAGCGCCTTGCATCAAACGCTCTAAAGTGGTAGCTTGTCGCAGGTGATGGTTGGAGGAATTCAAACTGTGTCCAGACTTCATTGCGCCGATAATGCAGTCGGTATTACAGAGGCGAGGGATAAATGCCTATTAATGCCGACTACTCCGAGCTGCTGATGCCGCAAGCTGAGTGAAGTTCGGAGAGAAAAACTAAGATTGGTGTGCGGAGGATACGCCTTAGTTGAGGGGCATTTCACGCGAGAACAGACGCGATTGCAACGTATACTTCATTTGGATTTTTCAAATGGTCAACAGCCTTGAGGACTCGCGCCTCGGGAGCTTAGTGGCTATCACGCTGCGTAGGTCAGCACGAGGCCGTGTATTCAATTCCCAGGCGTGACGGCCACATTTCCATGTGGGTGAAATGCAAAAAAAGTTGCAGTGGCTTAGCTCGGCTATGCCAAGATATACGTAGCGTTCTTAGCTACGTATTATTCATAGCTTTCCTGGTTGTCCCCTACGCTCAACCGCTAATTGCCAGGCAACTACTTCGGGATCCGATTAGTCAAGCTTCTCCGTTCTTCTGCGCTGTTGAGCAGCATTTGCGCTCTCCTTCTCCATGGCTATACCACACTGGCAAACGCCAGTCAGAAGCGCAGCGGCTCCAGCGCAGTGTCAGACGGCGACTGCACAGCGAGCGCGCCAGTGCGTCTACCACGGCTACGACGTCACTCCTCTGGAATGCGCAGACCGGCGGCGGTGAGTCGCGCGCGGCGGCGGCGGAGTGCGCGAGAGGTGCCGGCTCCGGTGGCTCCGGTGCGCAAGCCGTGTGACATCACTGATCCTTGCGCATGCGCAGCACGGCTCTTGATGTGCCGCGCGAAACGGGCTTGGCTAGGCCAGTGTAGCTAACGCTACAAAATGCTCTTGTACATAGGTTTAGGGGCACGTTCAAGAACCACAGGTGGTCAAAATTTATCTCAAATTGGCAACTACGGCCCACAATATAAACGTACGTGTTTAATTTTTTAAGGGATGTTTTGACGACACGATGACGACGGCATCGACATGACAAAGAAATCATCACGGAAATAGCGGACAAGCACAGCAGTCACCACTGTGAGTTATTACGTCATCGCAGTAAACAGCGAAACAATATAACGACCGGCGCTGGTTCACGCTCTTAAAACTTCAAGTTCTACCTTTAGAAGAACACTTGGGAGTTGAAATCGATGTTCGCTGCAAACTGTGCCTCGAGGGCGTTGTATCGCTTGCGCGAGACTAGAAAAAGATCTTCTGACGTGATACTATGAGAAAAAAAGATTCAGTTGTGATTTAGGAGTAAGTGCGAGAGAAATGCGGTAGCCTTAGGTGATGCCTCTTTGAGATCCCGGATCCATGATTTAACCGCATTCACCACATTGCAAAATGTTCAAGAGCTCATTCGACACATGTCCTGCCTTTCCGAGGAGCGAAGTGCCACTGACGGTGATCTGCAGCAGACCAGCGTAACATGACCGGCTTTCCACACACTTTTTTCAACTTGAACACTCATAATGATAACGCAATAAAAATGATTGATTTTTTGGCATTCATTGTCCTTGTCTTCATTGTGAGCGTCCTTTATAGGAGTATTTGTTGAAAGCTGAAAGCCAGGTGAGATGCTGTGAATTTACTTTTTTAAACAACGAGTGAAAAAGATTCGCCAGCATGTTCACTCGTGTAACACGTGAAGGCGAAAGCCTGCTCCACACTTGGTAATGCACCGTCTCGCAGCGTCGCGTTGCTGCTTTCGCAGTTTGGCTTCTTCGGCTCGTTTTCGACGCTTACCTGCAGCTTCGTGCGCTCGTATAGCAGGGTCATACGCGCGCCAACGACGTTTCTCTTCGACTTTACGTTGCATCTCCTGAGCAGGATATTGAAACGTATGCTGTTGTGTGTGTTGTATCGGTCGTTTCAATGAATGTATGCACTATTCGGTTCATTTTGCTGAGCCCATGTAGCCTCAGCCGTACGAGGGTATGAGCCATTGCATTTTTTGCTTGCTTACGGAGGTATGAGCCATTGCGTACGGCGGTATGAGCCATTGAGAAGGTCACGTGGTATTTTGTACCACTCGACTAGACGCCGCGTTTCTGTACGTTGTATGCGTGATTCCAATGAATGTATGCACTGTTCGCTTCACTTTGCTGAGTACTTGTCACCTCTGCAGTACGAGAGGGATGAACCATTGCATTTTTGCATGTTAGGGTATGATCCATTGCTCATGATGACACTTTTTGTACCACTTCACCGGACGACGCGTTTTAGAGCGCAGCTCTCATCCTCTCTTACCTGCGCTGAGCGTCGGCGCTGAAATACGTCGTAACTCAGCGAACGAGCACAGCGAAAGACTAAAGTGAACGCGGAGCGCAGCGGCAGATGAAAGAAATGCGCGCGAGGAGGAAAGTGGAAGAGAATACAGTTAGAGCATGAGGCTGGAGCAGAGGAGGACCGGAGGGGAGATGGCCTGCGCATGCGCTGAGTTGCCCGGCGGCCACGGCATCTTCAGCAGCGTGGGCGATCTCATCTGCGCTTCCAAAGATGGGCCAGGGTGGCGTCAGGTGGGGAGGGCTACGCTCTTCCATGGCGTCAGCTGCTGAGGTCAGTCCACGGTACCAGCCTGTGTGACGGGCATCACTGCTCCTGCAGGGGGCGATGGCTAGCAGCTACGAGTAATAATTGATGTGATGCTCCCTTGGGTGTTGTCGCCGCTGACACTGGTGGCACGATTTTCCCATCGACGAAGGGCCGCTGTCGTTGTTGGTGAAACGAAAGCGTGCGAAAAAAAGCATAGTGCCGCGCAAGACGGACTATGCGGCGACGATGGGTACGATATGGTGCCAGAGTAGCGCGCGTCGTCTCTATGGAAGCGGAGTGGTGCATGAGCTGCATGGCGGCTGCTGTGAATCGCGCCCACGTGGTGCTTCTCCCAGTTAGCGAGGCGGTCGCACCACACTTCTCTCAGTTTGCAATGTGCCACACGAGATAGACTGTCCGCGCCAGCTATGCTACTGACAGCGTTCTCTTGTTAATGTAAACTGTGTACCTACATAACCAGAATACAAAGACATGCGAAATAAAACACGCATTAAGTTGCACTAAAATTTCGTATTAAGCAATATCAGAATCGTCGGCGAATTTTGTCTTCACGGCCATGGGGGGTATGAGCCACTTAAGGCTTTCGCCTTAAAAAGATGTCCTTTGTTCACTCAAACATTCCTTTGTTCCCTCACAGCTTTGACAGATCTACGCTGGCTTGCGGTTCAAATTCAGAATTCAGAATTCAGAGAGAACGAGCAAGGAGGGAAAGCGTGACACTGATAATAAAGAAGGAAGGAGCCGTATATGTGATGTATGCCCATGTCTATCTTATTAACGTCTCCAAGAAGACCTTGACTTTGTTCACACACGAACACAATGCAGTGCAGCATGCCTTCGAGATGTCACAAAAAGAGCTATCTAAAGCCCGCCTCCTGCCGAGGTCTACATCCTGGATCGTAGATCAGACGGCAGCAAGTAGGGAAAACACAATTCAAATTGTCGGAAATGCAAAAATATACGCGGGTGGAGAAAAATGCTTGAATACCATTACAAGAAGCGTCGTACAAGGAGGGGCAAATACGTTTTAAAAAATTATATACTGGGGTTTTTATGTGCAAAAACCACGATATGATTATGAGGCACGCCGTACTGGCGGACTCTGAATGAATTTAGTCTACCTGTGAATCTTTAACATGCACCGTTAACGGGTGTTTTTGCAATTCGCCCACATCAAAATGCGGCTGCAGTGGCCGGGATTTGACCCTACGCTCTCGGGTTTACCAGCGCAACGCGGTAGCTGCTACGTCGCGACGGCGGGTCACACATATTTACCAAGCACATGAAAAATAGAGCACGAAGGAAAAAGAGCCACAGGTCTGCATGGTACACGCAGCACAGTCACAGCGCATGCTGGAGGAGTGCCTCCAAGGAACTCCATTTTCGGCAGCACGCACTAGAAGGCACCTACTTTGCGAAGAGGCGCCATAATGTGTACCGACCAGTAAACACAGGTATCGAGGCTACGTGGCGCCCATGTCAGACCCCTTGAAGATGATGATGATGATGATCCTTTATCATGGCAAGCACCCACTGAGGGGGATAGGCCAAGAATCGGGCGGCAGAAGGTAGCTAAAAAAATCTTTTGTACAATGAAAAACGCGAAGTAAAATAAGGCAAAAACAAGAAGACCCCTTGACCCTTGCCACGATAAGAAGCTGTTGATGATGATGATTTTGATCATTTATTTGCGTCCCTTTTGAAACGAGGCGTCACAAATAGTCACTTAGCTGGCTTGAGTTGACCAGGTCCAGCTACTTGCAACCTGAAACTGCTACATGTCGGGACACTTGGTGGGATGCAACGCAAATACAATGCAAAATTTGCACGTATCGACGCTATACGCGGCGCACATGTCAAGTTGTGGCAAGTGGCACGATAAGATAGTAATGATAATGATGGTGATAATGATGACTATTTTTCAGCACCCCCTTTGAAACGGGGCGTTGCCTAACAGTCACCCAGCCTGCTTGATTTATTCGGGTACACTCGTACATCTATATTAAAGCGAAGCTCTATATGCCTAGGCGAAATCGTATATGGCTAGGCGAAATCGCTTGTGTACCGAAAACTATCACCATCAGCATTGGCTCGAGCGTCGTCATCGTCTTCTTCCGCAGCTGGCTCGTTGGCGCCCCTCGTGCTCGGCACGCGCTCGTGCCACTGCTCCCGCGTTCGTCGTTGTCTTCTTGCACAGCTGGCTGCGTTGCCGCTGATCATTCCAGCGTAGAATTTCACTTCTCTTCTGTCATCGTAATGGGGAGGCCGCGTTTACGTCGGTATGAGCCATTGCTTAAGGGGGTATGAGCCATTCAGTGTCTTACGTAACGGACAGATTTACATTGGAGCAATTTAATTTCGAAGACTCGCAAGCGGCAATGGCGGGCCAATGCTGCTAACCACGCCGCCGAGCAAACTAGAGACATCGAACGCAAGCGACGACGGTGAACTGGAGGCATACCGTCAGTGACGTCGTTCGCTACGTCACAGCCGAACGTGTGTGTAACCTCATCACTGATGGTATGGTATGATAAAGCTTTATTACGGTCCCTCAGAACGCGCGTCAGCACGTAGCGGGCCTCCTAATTGAGAAATACCTTAATGAACGCTCGGGATTAACCTAGTGATAAACACCGGGGCCGCACGTTTCAGCTTCTCTGGTTAACCATCTTCACGGAGTGGAAGGGCCGATGATTTTTTTTTTCATTCCAGCATTTTCGTACCATCATCATCATCAGCCAATAGTTAACCTCTGTGTAGCACTAGCCGATTCCAAGTTGCACCTGCAAATTTCCTAACTTGCTCATTTTTGTATACGTTTCCCTAATCTTCTGCTTCTTGAAGCCTTCTCTATCTACCTTGTACCGCTACCTATGAACCTTTACATGGCGTGCCATCTGGGGTAATAATATGCAACTGCATTGCAAAGGGCGCATATATCGACTAACGCGGCGCGCATATCACATCTCGTGACAAGTGACACGATACGATGCTAATGATGACGGTGATATATTGGCATCCCCTTTGAAACGAGGCGGTGACAAACAGTCACCTGGCGTGCTTGATTTGTTCAGGTATGCCACGAATTTTTCTCACTCTAGGACTTTTTATATAACTCCTTCTTTTTGATCTTCAAGACTTCGCTATCTCCCTTGTGCCACTACCTACGCAACTGCTGCATGGTGTGCTACCTGGTGTAATATTATGCAACTGCAATGCAAAGTGCGCGCGCATGCACGTTACGCGGCGCGCATCTCACAACCCGTGACAAGTGGCATGATGCGATGTTAATGATGAAGATTTATTGGCGTCCCCTTTGAAAAGGGACGGTGACAAACAGTCACCTAGCCAGTTTGATTTAATGAGGTATACTGTACATGCTTTTGGTTCTAGAATTCTATTGCGATAGCAATTATATGCACACTCCAGGCGCATTTCTGCCGTACGTGAGGTTCCGTATATACTCAACGGGTGATGATATCGTCGCCGCGAGCCGTATGCTTTATGGGCGATTTGTAAGCGTGCGAGTGTGAGCCGGCGATCATGGCTGAATCTCGCGCACGCAAGGGTGGAAAGCGGGAAGGAAGCGCACCGTCTTCCAGTCGCGCGCAACGCTCCGGCGAGAGGGTAGAGAAGGGGGGGGGGCGGTTCTACTCCGCGCGGCTCGTTCGGGCGGCTGTAGAGTTACTGTATATGCTCCCTACGGGAGCAGAGTTTCGCATAGGTCTGCCATATTGCCCGCCAATGAATCCGTGTTAAGCAGAAAAGCCACTCCTCTTGCATGCAGGATACGGCGCGGCTCAGCTGCCTAGAGTGCTTGCTCCTTCATTCCGCAAAGACGGTGGCGCGGCGGGTGGCAATGCAGGCCATAGAAACTCTATGGTGCAGACGAAGCTGTGAAGTTTGGTTTCCCTCAAAAGGATGATTTTTGCGTATATGACCAGATTTCGTGAATAGGGGCGCGAGCGGCGCGTTCAATCAGATGCGCAACTCTGTTCCACAATAGGAGCATATACAGTAACTCTAGGCGGCTGTATCTTGAAAGCCATCTGCGGCGGGGGCAAAGTCCGCCCTGTGCTATGTTATTGCGGCTTAGTTCGCGTTGATACGAGCGGCGCGGCGCGATGGTCAATTCACTCTTTGCTGCTGCAGCGCATACTCACTACACTACACCGTTTTGACAGCGAGTTTCCGCAGTCATCGATTGAGATGCGTTCGCGTTTCCCTGCGCGCGCGTAACACCATGCTTGTTAATTTAGTATGCCGATGTTTTGAAGTTTATGCGGCCGATAAAACTATCAATCTATCACAATCACAATTTCTATCACAATCGATTATTCTGCTTTCGGGCGAAACTGACGTTTTAGCGATAGCAACTATACCCTTTAAAATATTTCGAGTAACTTTGCATAAATTTTTCGGCAAATGTTACTAGAACCTACCAATGGTCTGTTGAAAGTTTTCATACCGTTTTCACACTTTCGAAATACTTCATACCAACATCTTGTCGACTATTGGCCACCGATGGTAAATTAAAAATTTATTTACAGACGTTCTTTAAACGATCAATGAACATCCTACAAACATTAAAAGCAAGGATTTACTAACCATCTTAATACATCTTAGAAACCTTATCAATAACATTCTACCAACTTTTTATTACTTGACCTATAGAAACATCATAGTAGTAGCTTTTTCCCAACTTTCTGCTGCTCGCCCTAGAAACATCCTTGTATCTTTTTCCACCTTTCTGTTGCTTGCCCTAGAAACATCCTTGCGACATTTTTGTACGTTTCAGAAACAGCCTGGTGACATTTACCTACTTTCTCCAGCATTTTTTTTTATTTTTCTGGTAGTGTTCTGATGTAACCTTGAACATGAGTGGGATATAAATGTGGGTATAATAGCGAAACCGACCAATCTTTTCAAGCGCTGATACTCATTTTCCAACCCTTTCATACATGTCTTCAGATGCCGCAAGCAAGCAGCGCCGATAATGTGTTCTGGATATCCCCCGTGCTCGGTCGGTCGTTCCGTCCGTCCGTCTGTCTCCTTACGCCGGCCCAATGACCCAGGTTTGTCTACAAGCTTGGGCAACTAGGTTGCTCGTGGTCGTGATGCCGTTCTGGTCGCTGCATTGTCTAAATCCCCGCTCTGTCATCCGGCTATCGTCATGCCCTCATCGTCATGCCATTGTCGTCATAGAGTGCGCTTGATACAGTCGTCGTCTGCGAATATTATTTATGCACTCTTCGACCGTTGTCCTCATACCATTGTCATGCCATCGTAGTCAATGCGTCGTCGTCAGGCATCCATTCTCATACCGTCATCGTCATGCCGTCATGGTCGTTCTATCGTAGTCATTACAGCTTCGTGATCCCGTTATCGTCATGTCGTAGTCATCCCGCTATCGTCGTCACACAGTCGTCGTCATCCTATTGTCGACTTGCTGTGGTCGTCACGCTGCCGTCGTGATACCATTGCCATCACTTCAGAAACGTCATCCCATTGTCATCGTGCCGCGTTTGTCCTACCTCCTTCGTCCTTCCGCCGATGTCATTCTTTTCCCGTCATTCTATCGTAATTATGCTGTCGTCTTCAGTCGCGATTATAGCGCCCTTGTCAAGACACCGTCATCACTGCGTCGTCGTCAGACAGTCGCTACCATGCAACCGCTGTCACACCATTGTCCTCAGGCCATCGTGGCCGTGCTATCGTCGTCGTTCCAGCTTCATCATTTGGTTGTCGTCAGACTGTCGTCGTCCCACCATAGTCGTCATCTCATTGTCGCCATGCGTTGTCGCCAAACTTACCGTCGCTTACCATCGTGATCATATAAGAATCGTCAACTCATTGTCACCTTGCCGTCATCCTCACACGAAGTTTGTACGTTCCATCGACATCACTCAGTAGTCATTTCATAGTCATCACGGCGCCATCGTCATGCCGTCGTGCTCATGGCTAGCTTTGACAAGCGAGCAAAGCGGGTCGATATAGCGAAGGCTGTGAAGGTCGCATAAAGCCGAAGCAAGAGAAACGTCAGAATGACAACTGCAAATTCCTAGTAAAGGTGTCTTCACCAATACGCGTGGCGCCACATTGGTTAAATATTATCGGATAAGCGCCCACAGTCACAGTGAGAAGAGGTCTGGCGCAATTTTCCTTGTGATACATTTGTTTTAACTTGTAGAAGCGTGCACATTGAGGCACCGTCCAGCATGGCGTTGCGAATTTTGGAGGTTGCGCTATTTGAGTGTTTCCAGCACGCTCCGATTGATAGAACTTGTAAACCAAAAACGCCAATGATTTCCGCCTAGCGTGTGAAATCATTGCAGTGCCATCGAACGTTTAGACAATTGAGAGAAATCCTAGACTTCACTAACCTATGGGCACTGCACTTTAGCCTGCCTACACTTCTACATCCTGCAATATACTCGGATCAGCAGAGAGTATGCAATCTATTCCATTTCTTGTTTTCTCCATTAAGCCTTTTCCATGTCCACGTCCTCTTGGTGTGCTTCCTCACGAAGGTATTCATTATTCGGAGCCTATTTCTTTCCTGGAATTCTACTATGCAGGAGTGAGGAAGCGCAACTGCAGCCGTGAGCGAAATGACCTTCGTGCTGCATTTCGCTTTAACGCGAACTAAGCCGCAAGAACACAGCGCGCGGTGGGATCTGTCCCCTACGCAGATGGCTTTCAAGATACAGCGGCACGGGCGGCCGCCCGCGGCCGCTCGGACGGCCCGGAGTAGAATGCGCAGACTTCCCTGCCCTCCCCCCCCAAAGCCTTGCGCGCGACGGAAGACGGCGACGGAAGACTGCCCTCCCCACCATTCGGCTGGACTCCGTGAGAAATTCCTGAACTGCGGAGCAAACATTTCCGTCGCTGTATTTCAAGAATAAAGGCCCCAAAGGAAAGAATCAAAGCACAACGCTAAACATTGCTATCACTGTCAACGCATTGCCATTGCGGTGAAACTAACGCTTTTTTTGAATTTCCGTCGCTGTATTTCAAGAATAAAGGCCCCAAAGGAAAGAATCAAAGCACAACGCTAAACATTGCTATCACTGTCAACGCATTGCCATTGCGGTGAAACTAACGCTTTTTTTATTTTGTTGTCAGTCTGTGAAAAAGGGACTGCCGCTGAAACATGGTCGCGAAACATTCCGCTGAATTAGGCCATGTCACAATCAAAATGGGTCTCTGCTAAGTGGCCATGCAGACCACTACCCAGATTGACCACGTTGCCCGCGATTGTGGTGCTGTGTAAGTGATCAGATTTCTTGATAAATTGTTGCCAAACGTCTGTACGCCACCACGCACCCAACGTTGTCGCTTCGGTACTTCTTGCAACATGCAACTGCAAAGAAAAAGATTGATGGGTACTGCGTTGTTAGACAGAACAAAGGCAACATAGTTGAAGGCGTATGCAGCATAACTGCGCGCATTTTAATCTACCTATAAACAAGACATTTGATTATTCGCACGCTTTCATTGACACACGTCAGCGCATAACAAAAGGGCACCGAAGCGACGTGCCTTCAAACCAAATAGGGAATCGATATGGTGGTCTGCCAAGTTTGGTGGTAAATAACTTGAGATCTTTTGGAGATGCCACCACATTGTGTGTGTGTGTGTGTGTGTGTGTGTGTGTGTGTGTGTGTGTGTGTGTGTGTGTGTGTGGTGTGTGTGTGTGTGTGTGTGTGCGTGTGCGTGTGCGTGTGTGTGTGTGTGTGTGTGCGCGCATGCAATGTTCCCACAGGCGAAGCGGTGCATCATCAACACGCAATCGATGGTGCCCGACATTCAGACATCGCCTGCCACGCAGACAGGGCGGGCGTGGCGTACCGGGCGAGTTCGGTTCACTGCGTGGCAAATGGGGAACTGGTTTCGGCCGTTGCTGGAGCGTCAGACGTTTACGTTGAAGCAGATTTTTCCCACAACTTCGTGATATGCTCTACTTGCAAAATATCTCTTTAAAAAAAGACAGCGTTCCTCTCAGATGCCAAACGAAGCGCCGCTTAGACAGAATTTTGTAGTTCGTGGCTTGCTGTACGAAAACATTCCGCCTCCATACCACCCTGCGAAAGTGTATGTGCCGCGAAGCTGGTGCAGACGTTAGACGACGTTACACAAGCACCACCTCCACAAATAACTCACGTCATGCGTGCAAGCATGCGTCCGGAAGTGCACCATACATCCTCAATCTCCTAAGCCACCCGCCAAGCGTAAATGCCATACTGAACTAAATAAATGTTTAAAAGTAAATTGCGTCAGAAAATGCGTATAGTACGACTTACGAGCTCCAATCAAGATATTTTCGAATTCTCATTCGAACGTACGAGAAAACAAATCGGTTAAGTGGAAACTAAACGACAAAGTCATTTTCCAGCTGTCGTTTGAGGCCTGTCTGAGTTGCCCCAGGCACTAGGTGGTGGTACCGTTAGCACAGCATACGTGCTCTTTCTCGTACGTAGGGCCTGCGCCTAGCGCAAGTGCGTTATTGAATTGAATTTATCAAAGTAGAATGCTTGAGAAATTTCTTAAAGTCGAACTTACACACAACCTGCCTACATGATAACATCGGATTGTTATTCGAATATACGCAAAAAAATAATTCTTTTACGCGGTAACTCAAACGCAAAACCTTCCAGCTGCCGTTTGTCTTTGCGCCTTCATCCAAGCGCAAGTGCGTTATTGAACTAATTGAATTTCTCAAAGCAAAATGTGTCAGTAAATTCGTAAATTACGACTTGTACTCAACTTACGGACTTGATGGCGTCGTATTGTAGTTCGAATATACGAGAAAAGATAATTGTGGTACGCAAAAACTTAAACACAAACTCATTTTCCAGCTACCGATTTTTTGGGTAGAGCACGCCACGTAAAATTCCGACAAACTAGAGGCTAAAAATTTCGCTGCAAAGCATCGAGGAACGCCTTGCGCAGTAACATAGGTATGTAGGTATAAGACCAGTTCTGCACTCGCACAAGGTCTTATTCTGAGAGTCATGAAAACAGGTAGAAAATGTGAAGGTAGTGTTAAAATAAAATCGGTAGACCAATTTCTAATTTCTTTTTTGAAGCAGCCTCATGTGCATTACAGCTCACCACACTTTGTTTGCTCTGGCTCGAGTTAGAAGATAGGCATAGCTTTTGTTTTTCAATCGTTTCCACTGGACCTATGGCACCTTCTTTAAGGTTCTGCGTGAATTTTCTTCTTAGGGTATGCATTAGATGCTCTAAAATACAATCAATTCATATTTTTCTGAACCTGCGTTAAATGCAGCATGTCAGCGTCGAAATATTTTGTCTTTTGAGTTCTTGCAAGACTACGCTATAAAACTTCGTAAGGAGGTTTAATAAATTTGCTATTTTGTACAGTAATTAAGTAATTATAGTATATAGCAATAACCAATCGCAAATTTTTTAAGTTCTCGGTCTTCTCAAATACGCGTACATGCCACTATGCAAGCAGGTAAGCTTAATATCATTGAAGTGTTTTCAGAATGCTTTGATATTTTCACCTAGAGCTATTGCTTCTAGAATGAAAGTGAGAAAAGCGAGTGTGTTTAATAAAGCAGACTCGTAGAAAGGTTTCTGGCCTTTGACGTCATTTGAAGTTAACAAAATCCCTATAGTTAAAACCGACTTTAACCACAGCAAGTTCCTATCATGAAATGCCTTTTCACCATACAGGCTTCTGCCGTTCTTGTTCCGGTCGGCTAAATGACAAAACAAATACAGAAAGTGGCTTTACCCTTTTGGTCCTAGGTGATATCTGTTAGAATATTTAATCACTCATCACCAAGTCACCGAGCAGAGCGATTTTGACTGCTACCGCCCGCAGCTATGTACAGGCCTGCCCTTGTGGCACTCTTTATCCTCTCTTACAGCCTACCCCTGCTTGCTTTTCCTAACTTTTTTGGTACGTTGCCCATTCTCATATACACATTTCTTGCGGAGTGTTTTAAAACCTAACCTATTATTTTGTATCCAAAGGCAATGGTACATTCCTCTTTTTTGTGTATTAGGACTGATGGTTTATTTCTGGGGGCTTTTATTAAAATTTATGAGCTAATTGCTTCGTATTGAGAGAACTTTACTCAAAGTGGAGCTAGTGACCGTATAAATGAATGAGTGTATGAAGATTGACATTTGGGCTAGTTTATTGCAATGCATATTATAACGACACCGCAAAGCACAAACACAGAGAAGCGACGTGTTTCGTCGTGTTACTTCTGTGTTGTGTAGCGTGTGTGGTTCGTGCTGCTGTTCTCATATGCATAACATTGAGTTTCTGCAGTCTGAAAAGAAACTGCGTGAATGCAACCATTAGATAGATGCTAGAGTGGTACGCGATGTGAAGCACCATTCCATGCTATGTTGTCTTATAAATAGTTAATTGTTTGCAAACAAAAAAGCACATTCCTTGCTATGGGCACCCTAGCGAATCTTCAAGCATGAAAGGAAAACGAGGAAGGCTGTATTCGCTGTCGAGGTGCGAGAAATGAATACTTCGAGCGAACATGTTTCCATCCCTTAACTTCCAACCCTTACAAGATATACGATTTTAAGCACAGAATGGCATTTTCGAAAGTTAGCGCTGGCACCATTACTCCACTTTCTGATTCCTTGCACCAGCTCATAATTATTATAGCCCCAAAGTGCTTTATGTTTCATTATTGCTGCATTCCGTTTCCCCTATATTATTGGGTTATCTTGGCGGGTGCTTCAGTAAGGTTTTAATTTGTTTATGACGCGCGAAGTTATTTGTATTGCTTGACTATGGGTACGACTACCTGTTGAATAAGTACCAAGTAGTTGCTCGTCTTTTCATTAAACATCATGAATCCCCATTTCTCTGTGCCAAAGCTAAACCGCAGATTTCACACTGCGTTGCCACAGATATTCGCAAGTCTCTGTAAATGGCTTTAATTGCCCGCTAGTACCACTATGTCATCCGAATACATCAATACAGGGACTTTCTGTTGCACCATTTGCCCATTACGAACGTAAGACAAATCAAACCCTAATTCAATGTTTTCCATTCGCCTTTCTATGCTCTTAACACAAAGCGTGAAAAACAACGGAGACAGAGAGCATCATCTTGTCTTCAGTCCTTAGGGAAATTCCACCCCTTCATTGAATTTCTGCCTTCCTATACAATTTGTACTCGATTATTGCTATATATCTTCCCCATGATCTTAACGCAATCATCATCTGTGCCTTCGTGCTTGAGAATATCCCATAACAAGGTCTTCTCTACGTTGTCGTGTGCTCCCTTATATCTAGAAATGTTGTCTATAAAGGTCAAGACGGAGTGTCTACGAGTCAGGATGCTATTTTTGAAGCTGAGCGGCTTTTCCCTATTTCTGCGTACAACTCTGGAGAGCTGCCATGGTGGTACGCGGATGCAAGTTAATGGCCCCGCTCCTCTGCTGGGGATGGCGACTTCTACGGCGGCGGCGTTTAGGAAGCGGTCCGGCTTCCAGAACGACACCGATCAACTAACATTTCATTCAACTTACATGTGAGGGCACTAAAAGCGCCGCGCGTTAGCAGGCCGTCACGTGTTTTTTTTTCTTTAATTTCGCGCACTTTAAAGAAAGGCTGAAAGAACATTAAACAGGGCAGTTACCTTAGTACAGATGAAATAATCAGATGTTGCTGAACAAGCGCTATTACCTTTGCTTTGAGTATTTTTCGCCTGAACTACTAATTAAAAAGTTAATTAAGTAATATTTGTTATTTACCCAGCTTGGCGGATTGAAAAAAGTATCATGAAGTGCTCCACACGGCTCAGAACAATGCTGCGCCAATACGACACGCGTAGCGCCCATGTTTGTATTTTTAAAGCTTGTCCCAAGTTAGATAAAACACCCTGTATATGCATACATACACTACTTCACACTTATACAGTTACTATTGCTAACGCATTAAAACTACCGCATCCATCAGCATACATGTAAAGAATATTGAAGGCATCGTTGGAGGTACGTTTAGTCACAGCTTTCAATTAAATTCAAAATGCAACGACACAAATAATCTGTGCAACGTCAAACATATCTTCAATTGCGCGCTATAGGAACTGCTCACGATCTTCCCCATCGCAGAATTTTTGCGCCATTTGGCTTCGCAGTAACGTGCATGTATACTTTCGAATTCTGCAGAACGTCTTGTAGCAAAGTGAATATATGCCAGACCAGAGGGCAGCAAGACGTTGCATGCCCAACCACACGACCCACATGATCCCTGCGACTATAAGATTACATTATCTCCGGGATAGGACTGCATTGCTATAATACTGCCTCTTAGATCGACCCCTGTTACTATTAGGCTGTCTTCAGGATGTGCTCACTTTACCCGATAAAAAAAACGACGAATCAGACGCGTAAAACCACGCGTAAAGAAAGCTTCAATTTATTGAAGAAATATGTACTGGAAGGAGTATATTTCTTGGAGTACTTTTGTACCATTCCTTGTTTCATTGTGCACTTAAGTAGAGGACTGACCATGTCTTTGGGACACACTCACAGTAAGGTGGTAATATAAGCCGTTATAAGCCGAGCGAGAGATGCTAATCGGCGTCTCTGGAAACTTGAACAAAGTAGTGTGGGTTCGACTAGGAAATACATGCGGTGGTTTCCAATGTATCATAGAGCAGTCATAGAGTTAAGAAATGTGCAATACGAATATGCTACTTTCTGGACTGGTAAAAATGTTTTCTGAACAGCATTTTTTTCACCACGAGAAAAAAAGTCGCAGTTTCGCACGAAAGGGGAAGCATCGATAGCAACAGCAAATTAGTGGACAGCTAGCTATACGAAGTAAGGATAGTAGTTTTATCGGCCGTGTAAAGTTGTAAACATAGGCTTACTAACTAAATTAACAATAACAAGCATGGTGTCACGCGCGCACAAGCAAACGTCAAGGCATCTCAATCGATGACCGCGGAAACTCGCTGCTCCCGCGCTGCAGCAGCAGCGAGCGAATTGACTTTCGTGCTGCCGCTCGCATCAACACGAGCAAAGCCGCTAAAAACGCGCAGGGCGCACCCCCTCCCTTCCCTCCCTTACCTCCCTGCCCTCCCTCTGAAGCGTTGCGCGCGACTGGAAGACGCTACGCTTCCTTCCCGCTTACCTCCCTTGCGCGCGCGAGTTTGACCCACGATCGCCGTCTCACCCCCGCACGCTTTCACTCGCACATACAGCGTACGGCGCTCGGCGATGATTTTATCACCCTTGTACGTTATACGGAACCTCACGATGACGACGACGGCGATGGCAGAAATGTGCTTGGTGTGTTGGAATAATTGCTATCGCAATAAAATGACGACATTGCCAAGGACTTTCCACGGGGGATACTAGCGACAGTAGGTTCAATAAAAGCAAGAAATTAGAAGAGTGCAAACGTACAAACCAATGAAACGGACACCGCAACAGAGAGAGAGAGATGAGCACCAGTGCTGTCGTTTGCTTTTGGTGATTAGGTAAACCAATGCGCTAATTTGTTTTTGAAGTCCGCCATTTCGACTGCAACACTTGAAAAATTGGAACTGCCATATCTGCCATGGTTGATAATTTCTAAACATTGCTACAGTCAAAGAAGATCTTGTACTATTCTGTTGTGCAGGGAGCTTTTTTGGAAGACGGCACAAAGGTAATACTTCGCGGCCGGGTAAGTGCTAACTTTCAAATCAAAAAACAACGAGGC
>NC_051162.1:115185111-115274356 GCF_013339745.2 Dermacentor silvarum
GTACTAAATGATAGTTGCTGACGTTCTGCTTCGCGGCGCTGAGCGCTAACTCTCTCGAGCTCCCTCATCTAGTCCAGTCTTTGCAGCCGTTCCGAATCTCTCTCGGCAAATTAACGTTGTGGAGGCTTTTCGCCACGTAGACGTCGTAGCTCTGCCAGCTCTTCTTCAATGAGAAGCCGTTTTGGTGGCCGTCTTAGCCTCCCGTGTCCACGCCACCGAGGTTGTAGGAGCCGCCGCAAGATGAGCAAGGGAAGTGGACCAATGCAACCCTTCTTCCTCGGTGCCCTACTTTCGCTCCGCTGGCTGCACCCCCTCAAAACCCTCTCCACCTCTGTGCACCCCTTGCCTTTTCGTGTGACGTCACTAGGTTAGATACTAAAAACCTGTCCCGGTAGGCGAAATAGCAATTCGCTTTAAAGGCAACACCAATTCAGCTTAATCTGCAGAAGTGCATTTCCAAGACTTGATTTTCGTTTGTTTAGGGGAAGGGGGCTATATATTCAATCAATCAATCAATCACTCAATCAATTAGCAAAAAATGCAAGGCGCTTCGACTTCCAGAAGCCGCTAGGAAAGAAAAAAAATGTCGCAGTTTCGCCCGAAAGGCGAAGCATCAATTGCGATAGCAAATTAGTAGAGAGCTATACGGAGTAGAGATAGTAGTTTTATCAGCTGCATAAACTTGGACACATTCGCTTACTAACTGAATTAACAAGCATGGTGTCGGTGTGCACAAGCAAACATGGATAGATCACACTGGATGACCGCAGACAACCACTGTCAAAACGATGGCGTGCACAAGCGCGGCCGCCGCAGCGAGCGACGGTTCGTGTGGTCTATCGCTTCAACGGAAACTGAGCGGCGAAAGCAGAGCGCATACAAAGGTAAGAGCCGTGTGGAGATCGCTTTCAAGATACGGTGCGCGCGACAGCCCGCACCGACGCAAAGTACAAGTGCGCAGTTGTTGGCAGAGTAGAAGCTGCCTTCGTAACCTCTTTCATCTTAGGTTCCAGCTTTAAGCGGACAATGTTTGCGAATGTTTCGCATTACGTCAAACAAAGCGACGTTTCGTATAAAATCACAAAATATAAATAACGGAGACTCATGTACTTGAACTTTTTATTTTAGTATTGAATTAACAATAACTAGGTGCAACTATGTTTTAATCAAATTGGCATTGTTGTCCGGAACAGCGTTCCACATATTTGTACTTATTATCAGGAACATTCTTCTACATACGTATAACTGGAACCGTGATTAAGTATGCGGAACGATACCGGAAGGAACACCACACCTGGCTTCCCTTCATGAAGGAGGGCATAGAAACATAGAAATTAAAGATATCAAGACTGGGACAAAGGAAGGAAGAAACGATGGAGATGAAAGCCAAAAACTGAATAGACATTGCCCCGCAAAAAGTAAAGAAAAAAGAAAAGAAAGAAACACAGAATCAAGTTTAGATTCTTTTCATGTTTAGACAAAGGAATCGAAATATTATGCCGTCCTAACTATGTTAGAATTCCGGGGTTCAAGTGTGAGCGCTTTTGTGATTGCAATTCACAGAAGCGAAACGAAGTCAATACGTTTAGAAGACATTCAATAAAAGGGTTTGCTTTCTATCGCGAGGCCGCACAACGCTCTGATTCCATTAATCTTAGCTCTCTCGCCAGCTCCGTTCTACATGCTCCAATGCCGTGCGCCTTCAGAGGTGTTTCTGCAATTTCACAAGTGCTCGTGAAAACGCTCCAATCTCTTACGTAGTCGAAGCAAATGTAATGCTGATTTACGACCACGTTGTTCACCTTTTTGTGCCTGCCATCCATTGTCGTTCGCTTTCTTAAAGGACGCGTTCAGTATCCGAAAACATTCCCTTTTAGGGCCGGATAACGTAACAGTTGTATTCGTGCACTACTGTTATAGCGCCAAGGCAGCATTCTGTATGCGTTATCACCGTTATCACGAGGATAGGCCGGTGTTGAGTGGTGGATAACAAAACACGCATAGACTCCAGCGAAAGCAGCCCTTAGATTACGATTGTGTTCAAATTCTAGACAGAATTGAAGACGGCCTAGCTTGACTCCAAAGAAGACAGCTTCGAGCCCGAGTAATGGAACACACTTGGAAGACTTATCAGCGACTTGCATCAACCAGAAAAAGCTGAGAAAAGCTCGTATTATGAATGCGCATGTTTTACAACGCTTTGCGTGTTTGTACCTCTGAAAAACACTAGGTACATAGCTTATGTTATAAGAGGATACAAAAAAAAAACGTAAATCTATTGTCTTATGTGCACGAGATCTCCAGTCGAGTTCTAGTCAAGGCATCATGCTTAGCCGCCATCTTGTTTGCACTGCAAAAAGAGTAGCCGTGATTGATTTACACTTCCATGCTGTCCTCGTGTCTTTTTTATCCGGCTTCGCCAAAATTGGAACGTTACCTAAGATGTCCGATGTCCGCTCAGCTCTCTATTTAGCCGTCTACGGCGACTATTCGAACGCTCTCTGTATCCGGCCCTGCTTTGCATTCTTGGTGGGGACATGACGTCTGCACTACGACTGCTAGATTTGAGGAAGGTGTCTTCATTGTGTCCTGTACACTTAACGTAATTAGCACTCTTAGGAGGCATCACGTAATTTCTGCCATCTATGTGTCTAACTATTCTTCCGAGCAAGAATATGATAATCGGTGAACAATATGATTGGTGATTGAGGATGAAGCCCCATTACCGAGCGAAACACCTCATGGAAGTCAGCTACGAAAGAGCGGTCTGCATGGGGTCGACAATAGCATGTGCCGATAACAACAGCTGGGCGGGAAGCGTTGCTTACCAAAAAATTATTTCTAAGGGTCTTGTTACTTTTATTCAAGCACACTGAATACTGTCGTGGTTAAAGAGTTCCTGCGGTAATAATGGCTCGGTTAAGTCATGTTTCAGTAAGAAGGACAACATTCGATTTCGTGGCACTGAGCAGGCTTAGGAGGGCATCGAGTTTGGGAGGAATACCACGCATATTAGTGTAACGAAATGAAAGGCAGTTTAAACGGTTGTTGGGACGGTCGAATGCTAGGAACCTGGTGAGCGAGCAACCACCTTATCAGAACTATGATCGTATATGTTCGTTTTATTTTCGATTAGTAAATTGTCGTGGCGTAGTTTGAAGGGCTTCTGTTGTGCTTTGGCAAAAGGAACTAGGCGGCTTCTTGCATTTTAGAATGCGCGAATTTGACAATTATAGGCCGTTACAATTCTGTTACTATTAAAGCGACCTAACCTGTAAGATCTTTCTATTTCTACATGTTCCACGGAGGCGTTTCGTTACGTACTACCGTGCTGAATCAATTGGGCTTCGGACGCAGCCCTTGTATCGTTTTCAATGTAAGTCTCTTAAAAAATTTAGATTCGATATTCACGCCCTATCTTTAGAATCGCCAAGCCTGAATAGACGCAATCTTATGAGCGCTATGTTGAGCGAGCTTCCTGACCTCGTCGACCTCCTTTCTTTTTTACTCTGTCAATTGTTAAAAAGTCTTCTTCTGCCTTAGTCGTTTTTAATATATCTTCAAAATATTTATAATTCTGAGAGAACTTTTGCTTTATCGCCTGCATTTAATTGAGTAATGATGTTTGCTCAGAACGAATTTCGTTAAGTGCTTCCATTATATCATTTGATGCTACATTACTACGGGTGCTAGGGCCGCGTTAAGCTCGATGTCACGGGATGACATTAGTAGTGGCCGAACAACACGAAAACAATCGACCAAAATAGCAAGACAGCAACTTGGGTTTGGCAGCACCGACAAAGCAGCATAGCGAGTATACGCCGAGGCGTGAATAATGAATAGTCATAGTTTATCTGCCTGACAAGCAAGCGTTGCGGGTGAGCATTTTACACCATTGCTGTGGTGCTGCCAAGCCCATGAATGGTCGCGAGGGAACCAATCGACTTTATAAGGCAGAGCTGGGGCGAGGGTGAACATTATCTCTCGATTAGGTGCGGCCGGAACCACGAGGACATGTGCGGACCAGGGCAGGAGCAGGTTATGCGCAGCAGGGCACTGGAAGTGTTGCGATGACCCGAGGGTACTGGAAGGCACGTGTTCTGGCTGCACAGGCGGTGATGCAACAGGAACGGGCGACAGGATAGGAAGCACGAGGTTTTCGGGGTCGTCGACGGCACGTCCATCAGTCGGTTCATCGGCCGGCAATACTGGGCATTAGTCCTGCCGGGCAGAATGCACCGCGCTGAACGGTGGACACATGGCCAGGACATGTGGGACCGGCGGCTCTCTCGGTGCCATCAGGACGTCCCTCGCTGTGTTGCAGCAATCAAGGCAGCAAGAGCATCTGCGTGACAAACAAGCGTCGCAGGTGAGCGTTTGACACCAGTTCGATGGGGCTGCCAAACATCTATCTATCTATCTATCTATCTATCTATCTATCTATCTATCTATCTATCTATCTATCTATCTATCTATCTATCTATCTATCTATCTATCTATCTATCTATCATCTTATGCCGAACCAGTGCCCCAAGTTGTCTACTAGCGTGGACCACCAGGTACGCACCCCTGGTCGGTTATGCCGTTGTGGTCGTACCATCGTCATCAATCGAACTTCGTCATCCTACGGTCGTCGTAACGCCGTCGTCGTCACACCGCTGCAGTCGTTAATTGTACGTCATTGGCTCTTCGACATTCCGTGGTCTTCAATGCGACCTCGTCACAGAGTCGCCCCGCCGTAGTGTTTACGGCCAATCCTGGCAAGTCAGTGTCATGGCAAAGTGGGCCGATCATAGATAAAGTATATATTTCGCGTACAGCCGAAGAAATGGAAATCTCAGGTTGCCCACTAAAGATTTGAAATGATGGTGTCTTTGCAAATTCAGTGTCTCACAACAATGCTTGGATACTAATATCATTGCCGTCAACAAGACATCGGGAGAGGGGTTCATAAGAGAACGTAGTTTTAATTTTTGACACTTTCGAGAATATGCTTCACATTTAGGTTCACAGATAGCCACTGGTCGCGATGGCGCCTATACGGTACTAGTGGCTAGTGTAAATTTAGAAAGCTTGGAAGAAAGACAGTAATGGGCAAAAAAAATTATTAGCTGTTCCCCATTACTTAGTGGTATTTGTGCCCATGAGCGTGCTCTCTAAATATATATAATTTAAACATCCAGCATGTTCCTCGTGAATGGTGCACTGCGGAACTGTCTACAGTGGTAGTGGGACGCCAGGATAAGTTAACGCGTTGGAGACTCATTTTCGATCACGAAATGGGCGCTGTAAGACGTCGGCTCAAATCTCAGTGGGACTAAGGCAGTGTTTGTTGTTTCTCGAGTATGTAGGGGCTGTATTCGGGCTTTCATGCTTTCCGTTTTCCCGACAATCCTGCACACGTTCTCGTTTTAGGTGGTCTTCCAACTGATACGATCATTTTAAGTTCCCAACACTGCGCCGACACCTGCAATGCCTCCACCTTCACCACCAGCTTTGAATAACTACCAATATTTGCACTGCTGAGCGTTAACGGGGCACTTAAGGGACACTATAAATCAGTTCGGACTGATAAATTATTTTTGAAAACTCTCATAACGCTAATTTCGCGATAATAAGTTGGTTTCTATGAACAGAAAATGAAGGTCAGAATTCCTCACGTTTGAATTCGCGCCGGAATCCCAGCGCTCGTACGTCAGTTTGACGTCACTCATTTAAAGGTACTTTTGTTGTATTTGGGCCATATTGGCTCAGTAAACTGCCCGAAACTTGTCATGTTCAATCTCTGACTCTTTAATAACACAATGTCCTGCATGTTTACCGATAGACAGTAGACTAATCTCTAGCAAACACCGTCAAAATTTATGACGTCACGGCTACATAATGCTTTTAGGAAAGGAATAATTATATTCGATGTGACAATTATCAGCAGATATCCCTATTTTAGTGCATGTCCTGATTAGTTTTTAGTTTTATTGGGGGCGCGTCTGTACAGTGACGTGGAGGAGCCTAAAGGAGAAAACTAGATGGAAAGGAGAAATGGTGCTATCTTGAAAACTTGTTTTATCTAAGGGCCTCACGTCAGCGCTGCAAGACGCCCGTTATCTGCGAAGGTGGTCTATCTTTCTGTGCAGCAGCAGTTGTCTCAAGGGCTGCATCGTGCCAACATGTCGCCTCTGGATATGTTTAGACTATCGCTCGAGAAGGCCAAGCGTAATGATAAACCTTGATGTCACTGTCAATAGTTCGGCCTTGGGGCGAAACTGCGAATTGTGTCTTTCTTGACACTGCCAAAACACGCGTGTAACGCTTGCGACCGCTGTAAGAATTCGCGCCCCACAAAATGTAGATGTGAACTATTTTCTTCATGTATATTAAGCCCTATCGGGTTTGGTACGATCACTAATGAGCAAAAGCGGTGGTCCCTTTCTCATGTATTTACACAGGAGCGTCTGAGGTGAGGCGTCCTCTCGCACAATACACGTGAGTGTCCGCGTAATAGCTATTGCAATAAAGTCCATTACTGGTTGAGGATTTACGTCACTGAGCATAGGAAACAAGGGATCACGAATAGACATGGCTGCAGACCACCGCCGCTAAATGTCTTTCCTGCATTGAAGCGTTTCCAGACCCTAACCCTTACGGAGCCGCTGACGGTAGGTGTCTTGTGTTTAATAAATCGTTCAGGACCATGAATGTGGCTCAAGTTTACATTGCAGTTTTTTTTAATATTTCTCGAATGCATGGAGGAAGCCTAAAGTATTTGATGGGCTCATTGGAAATATGTAATGCCTAGTGGGTGTCTTTTAGTGGTGTTTAGGTTTTCAATGTCGTCCTTGTCCGAATGGTATTACTTGCTGTGGCTTCCAAATCACACGCGCAGATGCCGAGAAGTAACCGCTACCGAAGGCTTGAAATGTGTCTGCCGATCCTGAAACGAATCAAATACATTGAAATCACGGTGCAGCGATATTTCTTGGCCTAATACGAGACAGTGCGCTATTTGATATTTCACCCACTCTAACGGCTAGTCTCCTGATCCTTTCGACAAAATTTATTCTTCCGAGGGATTTGAAGAAAACCAGTGGTGAGGTGTGAAGCTTGCCCTATAATTTCTTCTCACTACTGCTCCTGGCGTTATTTTAATTCATGGGCATTCCGCAGGTAAATTAGGTATTGTGAATACTTAACAATTACTTATAATATTAAAATTAAATTCCGGAGATTTTACGTGCCAAAATCATGGTATGATTATGAGGCACGCCGTAGAGGGGGACTCCGGGTTAATTTTGACCACCTGGGCTTCTTTAACGGGCACCCAGTGCACGCTAAACGGGTGTTCTTGCATTTCGCCACCATTACTTATAATATCACGAAGACTTTTTGATGGTGGGTGCCTTGCAAATAAATGTTCAGTTGCAGGCGTAAACATCGGCGTTTTCTTACAGTAGAACTAATTTAAACAAAAGGTCGCTTTGTTCTCTTTATAGCAATTGTCATCTTCTGCAAAAAAAAAAAAAAACACTGAAAGCCAACTGAACTACACTTGACACCTACATATTGCAAAGCATGCTTGGTTTTGTAGAGAGTGGTTGTTATGAACCATATAACTGTTCCGTATTGAAGGGTCAATGTGTTTCCCTATGTTTTGCGAACTGATGTGGGTTGAAGATACACAGTGACCCCTGGGAGACATGCCCAGTGGCAGAAGGGGCTCATACCTAAAGGCACATACCCATGGAGTGACACATACTCACGGGAACGGCCCACATTTTTAAACGTCAGTACCTTCGGATCGGCCCACATTTCAATGCGAAGCATTCTTGAAGGGTTCATGCAATTGTCCAGTGAAGGGTATTTTTTCATTTTCGTGAACTGTTCCCGAAGATAGCAGAGTCTTAAAGAATGTCCGACGGTGACGATAGTCCCTAATGCTAAAATTGAGCGCAGCTCGATACGGTGTTTTCATTTCGCGATATACTGAGGCAAAGGATTTAAAGCGAAATCACCGCTCTGACTGGCAGTGGGCTAGTGCCGTGAGCGCCTTCACAGAGGGAGGGACGGTATGGGAACGCTGGCATGATAAGCGGCATCGGAGCCAGTTGTGGAAGATGATGACGAACGCGCGAGCAGTAGCACGAGCGCGTTCGCGCGGTTACGCAGAGGGACGGCCACGAGCCAGCTGTGGTAGAAGACGACGACGAGTATGGAAACGCTGGCTTGATGAGCGGCATCGGAGCCATCTGTACATGAAGACGAAAACGAACGCGCAAGCAGTAGCACGAGCGCGTTCGCGCGGTTACGCCGAGGGATGGCGACGAGCCAGCTGTGGTAGAAGACGACGACGAGTATGGAAACGCTGGCATGATGAGCGGCATCGGAGCCATCTGTGCATGAAGACGAGGACGAACGCGCAAGCAGTAGCACTAGCGCGTTCGCGCGGTTACGCCGAGGGATGGCGACGAGCTAGCTGTGGTAGAAGATGACGACGAGTATGGAAACGCTGGCATGATGAGCGGCATCGGAGCCATCTGTGCATGAAGACGAGGACGAACGCGCAAGCAGTAGCACTAGCGCGTTCGCGTGGTTACGCCGAGGGACGGCGACGAGTATGGAAACGCTGGCATGATGAGCGGCATCGGAGTCATCTGTGCATGAAGACGAGAACAAACGCTCAAGCAGTAGCACGAGCGCGTTCGCGCTTTTACGCCGAGCGATGGCGACGAGCCAGCTGTGGTAGAAGACGACGACGAGTATGGAAACGCTGGCTTGATGAGCGGCATCGGAGCCATCTGTACATGAAGACGAAAACGAACGCGCAAGCAGTAGCACGAGCGCGTTCACGCGGTTACGCCGAGGGATGGCGACGAGCTAGCTGTGGTAGAAGACGACGACGAGTATGGAAACGCTGGCATGATGAGCGGCATCGGAGCCATCTGTGCATGAAGACGAGGACGAACGCGCAAGCAGTAGCACTAGCGCGTTCGCGCGGTTACGCCGAGGGATGGCGACGAGCTAGCTGTGGTAGATGACGACGACGAGTATGGAAACGCTGGCATGATGAGCGGCATCGGAGTCATCTGTGCATGAAGGCGAGGACGAACGCGCTAGCAGTAGCACGAGCTCGTTCGCGCAGTTAAGCTGCGGAATGGTGACGAGCCAGCTGTGGTAGAAGACGACAACAAACGCGCGAGCAGCGGCACGTGCGCGTTCGCGCGGTTACGCCGACGCTAAGCCCAGGAACGGGCGCCTAAGAGGTGCGCTCTAAAATGCGGGCGAATGCCCAATGTGGGTCACAGTGTTTGCGTCGTTGGGTATGAGCCACTCTACAATGAACCTATTTGGCGCCAACATGGGTACGCCTCACTAAATATTTGCCACAGGGCATTTGCCCCAGGGGCGAATATCTTGTGCACTGGGTAAGTGCGCTGCGCATCTGTTCTCAACGGGTGACAAAATAATGAATTGTTCGCTCCAGTATTGTTACAACATTTTTATACTGCACTGTCTTCGCGATTGGCCCGACAAAACTCGACGAGATCGCTTCGCAATAAACATGCGAATTGGAGAATTTGCCTTTGCTCCAAAACGACTAAATGTTAAATGTGGGAAGGAAAATGATAGGTGAAACGAAACCTTTCAATTATATAGCAGTGGACTATCAAGTTAACTATCAGAGAGCAAACGGGGATAGCTGATATTCTGGTTGACATTAGGAGGAAAAAATGGAGCTGGGCAGGCCATGTAATGCGTAGGATGGATAACCGGTGCACCATTAGAGTTACAGAACGGATACCAAGAGTAAGGAAGCGCAGTCGAGGACACCAGAAAACTATGTGGGGGGATGAAGTTAGGAAATGTGCAGGCGCAGGGTGGAATTACCCAGTGCAAGACAGGGGTAATTGGAGATCGCAGGGAGAGGCATTCGCCCTGCAGTGAACATAAATATAGGCTGATGATGATGATGATGACTACCAAACGCGGACCAGTAGCTTGAAATGAAAAAAAAAAGAAGTACCACTGAAAGAAACATATTATAGCACTCAGTCTAAGTCATAGACTTTAGCAAATAACTTTCTTGCTCTAAGAGGTACAGTAGAATCTCATAAACGGAATCTAAGCTTAAACGGAACATTATCATCGAAATTTGTTGATCTTGTAACTTGGGTAATGCAAAAAAAAAAAAAAACTTCGTTCATCGGAACCAAAGTCTGCGCAACTCTCTGTAAACGGAAGAACACACGCACGATTTAAGAACGTCGCTCTGAAACAGGCAGAATTTGAAATATATTTTGTGCGACACTTGTCTTCTATTCAGAAAGTCATCCTTAAAAAGCGGTGGCAAGGACTCAAGATGCCAAACATTATGGATTTTTATTGCATAGAATATAGCATAACATAGCTAGGGCGGCTAGCTGGAGCATTTAATAACGAAAATAATAACTAACTTAAGAACACGTTGTTAAATTTCGTTATTATTTTCGTTTTTGACTGTTTATGCAAGCCACCCCTGTACAGCTTCACGGTACCGCAATCCGCCCCACAAACGAGTAAAATAAGAACCGAAATTTCGGACGCCTTAGAGCGCGCCTTTGGATATTTCGGAATCCCCCTGCATGATCGCATGTTAGTTTGTTAGTAATCGGAACAATAATGACATTTTTATATGTTGATATGTCGTCGACGGCTCCTCGAAGCCGGAACTAGCGAAGCCTGTCGAGCCTTTCGGTGACGCCCATACCATATAGGCAAACTAGCTGCTATATTCACTTGTTTATGCGTAACATAGCTCACATAAAGTGCTGAAACTCTGCATATATACCCCAGTCAAAGACACTCTTGCTAATCGGAACAGATTTATCCGTTTTCTTGAGGTTCTATATGTTGAGATTCTGGAGCGGTATTTCAGAAACACTTCTCTTATAGTTAATTTAGGCAAGAAAGAAAGATAACAAGGTTTGGCCCACGTCAAAGGAGGCTGTGGGTTACACCTGCTGAGTGATGATGTCGCCTTCGAGAGCGTTTCAGAAGGTTATGGAAATGGTGATCCGAGTAGCCATAGGTCACTCAGAAGATGTCGATAACAGGAGGTCGTTTTTGGTAGAGCATGAAACCGCCTGAAAAGTGGATGATATTTGTGTTGCTGGCTCTCTTTTCCTTACGAGGGAACCGTGCGAATTGAAGGCCCTAAAAAGAACGGGAGAACCTAGTTGACAGACATACATAATCCCGTTATCTGCATATAAACTTTGAGAATTCTCGGATGTTAGGACTAGTCTTGCGACGTTTATACCGTTGCACCGAAGGTCGCTATTGTTCCTGGCGTGTGATATGTGTCCACTCCCCCCCCCGACGAACGTGGATTTCTGGAGATTATCTCGTTTTTCTTCTTGATGTGCCAGATGGGCGAGAAGGCGTGGATTCGACAATTCACGCTAAACTCAGAAAAAAAAGTTCAATGTGGCGAAGGGATATTCTGAAAGCAGCTCCTCTTGCGGAATGCCAGCCACGATTACTGGTTTAAACAAATGACGAAAGTAAGAATGGAAAACCGGAAGCTATTTTACTTCCCGACCGCTTGTACCAACTCAATTTTGGGCCGCGTCTTCTCACTGTACGAAATGATTTGGCTCCATCAGAAAGAAAAGGCATACGAGCGACTTTTGTGGTCTCGGACAGCTTTTGTACATTTGTGGGCGTTCTTGATATTTTGTGCGTTATATGTGCACTTGTGTTGCGAATGAGTGAAAGCGTGAGTGTGTTGACGAGTTATATATCTAGGGTGGTTATGGAAACCACGACCATGGACTGTCAAGAACCCCAACCAATGGGATGGCATGCCTTTCGCCATCTGGCGTTGACAACGACTCCGAGCCTAAATATTTGAAACTTTAAAGCGAGGATGGCTAAACTCGGAAAGTGACTCTCAGCGCTGGCGGCGTACATGGCGGCGTTGCCTTGTCTATTTTGTCCTCGTATAACTTCCCCCTACGCCATTGGGCACCCGTATGGATACCGAAGAATGTTGTGGCTGTTTGTTCCTTCGTAACGCTCCCCAAATTTTACTCCGTTTGTCTTGGTGCTTCGCTGTCCGTGGGTTGCCAAGAATGGGATCACACTGGCGCATGCTGTTTCGCAGAGAGAATAATACATTACTTTCTTTTATGGTCTGTGATAGCGGCGTTTTTGCTTGCTTCCATACCCTTCTTACTATGTATTCTTTTTGAAGGCCACTACGTATCACGAAAGAAAAAGCAACGACTGACTTCTCAGGAAGTCAGCTATGAAGTTACCATGTCAGTGTCACTGCGACTTGAGCTGCTGAGCATGACAGTGTTACGGCGGCGGGCGTAAGGAAATTTCAGAGTTTGACAGATCCTGTCTCTCTCTCTCTCTCTTTCAACCTCTACTCTTGGTCACATCGGGACATGGTGGTTTGCTCTGATGCCGAAGAATTTCTTATTGAATAAAGTTAATCCTCTTGCTAAACACTTTGGGTTGTTTGTTGTTCTTGCCACCTTCCCTTCTCTTTCAAGTCTTTTTCTTCAACCATTGATTCTCGTTCCCGATTACCGCACTTGGGATAACCGCAATCGGAATTACCGCACTTATCATTACTTTCTCACTCAGCCTCTTTCTTATATAATTCCTCATGCTGGGCCATGCGCAATTCCATACGAGGAGTTCATATCGAATCAAATCATGCACAAATGTAACATCCTTTTTATTGCGATAGCAATTATATGGACACTTCCACCGGATTTCTGCCGTCGCCGTCACCGTCGCCGTGAGGTTCCGTACAGATAAAATCTTCGCCGCGCGCCGTATACCCGAGCGGAAGCGTGCGGGGACGCACGCTGTCACGGAGAGCGAACGCACTCAATCTTCCACGCGCAAGCAAGCAAGCGGGAAGCGAGCGCCGGAGGGAGCGGGGGGCGGGAGGGGGGGGGGGGGCGCACTTCTACTCTGCCAACAACCGCGCTCGTCGTCGTCGACTCGCACCGTCTCTTATCTCCACACGGCTCTGACCTTTATGCGCCGTCCATTCGCCGCTCAGTTTCCGTTGAAGAGATAGAGCGCACGTACCTTCGCCCGCTGCGACGTATATGCGCTTGCGGCCAGCGTTTTGACAGTCGTTGACTGCAGTCATTCAGTGTGATCTATTCATGTTTGTTTGTGCGCGCTCACACCACAGTTAGTAATAGTCGGGCCACATTTCCCAACGCACGCTACGCATGCAATGCTGCCCGGATTGGCAGTGCAGCGCTACAGGTGTGTCCCTGCGCACGCGCTGCCCACGGGCAGCGCTTCTCATCAACACCACCGTTTCACACGCGCCTTCTCGTGGTCATCGAGTCTCTCTTCATGTCGGTCTACTTACGCCGCAGCACACCTGCTTACTTAATCAGCTCATGTTTACTACAACTCATATTGCTACCAAAGCCGCTCACCTTACTTCGTATGACATTGCTGTGTTGCTATTGCATTCATTGCTTCGCCCTTAGGGCGAAACTGACATTTTTCTTTCGTTCACTATGAAGGTGACTTAAACAGAATCAGGTGGTAGACATTTTGGGAGAGCTAAACAGAAACCTACAGCTGCCGGGAGTGCAGATGCTACTAGAAAGAATGTTTGACGCGGGAGAGATGTTCCAGGAACTTTTAAAACAGCACCTGGCCTTCATTTTTATCTGTCTATTTTGTATTCAATGTAAGATGTTTCATCTAGGGTGAGCAATTACGTGGTATTCTATTTTTTATTATTTGGAGACTTTTTTGTGTAGAAGTTAATCGCACACAACTACATCGGGAAAACGGTGCTTTGGCACACCTGGCGCGTGCGACACGTCTCGTAGCATGCGTTTGTAAAAAACATAAGCACACGCCAGCCCAATAAGACGCACGGGCTTTCGCGAGAGACCATTGAGGCCTCTGAAGGTTTAGATTGGTTTAGATGGTACGGTCGGTGGGGTCACCGCATCACGTTTCTCTGCCACCTGGCACTGACGGGTGCGGGCCGCGTTGATCGCCAAAACGTCCGCTGCTTGTCTCTTCTCGAGTTGCGCTATTTTCTGTCCTGCTGGTTTACCCGAATCGTGGCGGACACTGGTTCCCACACCGCGCGCGGTCTCATGCTCAACCGAGATTTTCATTGTGAACCCTCCCAGGCTTTCCTAACCGCAGCAGCTTCTGGGTGCTGGTGGTGTTTTGTCGAATAGCGCTCACACAAGACACTCGTGTAACGAATCGGTTTATACATAGCGCCAACTTTGCTACCCTTGTAGATGTGCCAGTTGTCGGTACTGTTCTATACGGAATGACGTAGTGAAACGACAAACCGTAGCTAAATATTCTCCCTGCAACAAACGTGCGCCTGCGAGCGAATAAACTTCTGTGTCTTCTTTCGCATGATTTGGCAGGTTGGCTTGGTCGGCTTCATATGAAAGAAGGTGGGTCCACCCTGCAGGCAGTGCAATAGTAAACTTGGCTGATCGCAGAGGCGGTATTGGTCAAAGACTGCAGGTGACGAGAAATGCGCCCCCGCCGCTCAGCTGGGCTGTGAAGATCAGACAGAGTTCGCGCCGTTCGCATTTGCTCAAGTAATAAATGCGAAACATCCATCAGTATATTTATTAGGCTTTGGCGGCTCCTCGACGCTAAAGTGGCAACGGAGACACCTAAGCTAGAATCTGAACCTGTACGTGGTTTGGGGCCTCGCCGTGAGCCTCCACGTGTCATAGTTATAGTTTCTAATTTTCCTATAGTTTCTCATCAAATATATTTATTTTCCTACATTTAAAAAAATAGTATTTATATCTACTCGATTTACTTTCCCTTTGTGCGGCTAAGTAAATCCCCCTCGTGGCCGTATGTGAAATTTCGAAAAGGGATCAACATTAACATCGTCTGTTTCTGCCTGCCGCTGCCAGTGCTACCAAAAACAGCCCTTCAGGGTTCGGAAAGTCAGTGAAAACAGATACAACTCAAGATGGCTCGGAAGTAGCCAGCGTGACCATTTATTTTATGTTGATTTAAACCTCACTGACCCTTTCCTTCTCCTTGGTGCTATTTTTGGCAACATGCGTCGCGCTGTCTTTTTGCACTGGTCTCTACCAATGCCGCTGCCGCTGAAGCCAGCGCCGCAGACGACATCGTCGGCGCGGTTCGGTGAGGGGAAGGGAAGTCGACCCGAGCGCGTAGCCAAGTCAAGCCAGACGCGCATCGCTGGTCCGGAGATCCCCTCGACGGTCCATTAGGTCGGTCAGGCACACATTTGCTGGAGGGGCGCACCGCTTCGTTCTTGTTTCGCTCTCTTATTGCGGCGCAGGACTCTTCGGTCACGTTGTGATCATTGGAGGCATTTAGTCGACATTTATGGCTTCCGTTTAGCGATTTGGGTTCTCACTGCAGCTTTTTTTTTTTAATCTCCAGTTCCTCGTTAGATGTTACCCCTAATACTGGTTTTCTGTAATGCCGGCCCTGAGCTTTCAGAGAAAACTCTTCCTAAGGGCGCACGGCCTGGTCACCATTAACCGCGGCGGTCGCCATTTGACCATAGTTAATTATCGTTAGTTACTGGGAGCTTACCACCGTCATTGATAAGAAAATTGTACAATCAATGCATTCTACCGGTGCTAACATACGGGGGAAGAAACACGGAGGTTAACAAAGAAGCTAGAGAACAAGCTATATGGGCTGCGCAAAGAGCGATGGAACGACAATTGCTAGGCGGAACATTAAGAGCTAGGAAGAGAGGGGTGTGGATCAGAGAGCAAACGGGGATAATCGATATTATATTTCACATTAAGAGAAATAATTGGGGCTGGGCAAGCCATGTAATGCGTAGGATGGATAACCGGTGGACCACTAGAGTTACAGAGTGGGTGCCAAGAGAAGGGAAGTGCAGTCGAAGACGGCAGAAAACTAGGTGGAGTGATGAAGTGAAGAAATTTGCAGGTGAAAGTTGGAATCAGTTAGCGCAAGACAGGGGTAATTGATGATCGCAGAGAGAGGCGGTCATCCCGCAGTACATATAAATAGAGGCTGCAGCTGACGACGATGATGATTAATTATCGTCCGCGAATGTTTTTTTTTTGTATTTCTTAGCTTTATTCGCAAGCGTGCCGATAGAAAAGCTCATCTCTGTTTTTCCAGTTCTCATTGTCAATGGCATTCATGAAGGCGCGACGTTTTCGTCTAAAGTAGCATGATTAGATTATTTTTCACAGTTATTAATTTCGAGCGTTCATACGTTGAGTCTTCCTTTCTGCTAGAAGCACATTTATTCCTTTGTACTGAAATATTTATTGTCCAGTATCTGTGACTTGTATTTCCGCGTTTTCCATGTCATTCATACAAAATTTACATGTTGTTCTTACTAGTTTTGCGTGATTTCTTTAGAGATATTGTCGAAACCTTGTAATGACATTCGATTGTATACGAAAGGCTTCACTAAGCATTAATTAATTGACTGTTCAAATTAGTCACTTATTCGACTACACTGTATTGTGTATTCCTAGTAAGTTCAACCTGTTTATAGCACTGTCTATTGATAGGTTTAGGGCTGATTTGTAAGCGTGACGGATGACGCTGTTTATTTGCTCGTGTTCATGCTTGTCGAGAAGTGTGTAGGGTATGGAGTATACTATTCGGCTTATGACGAAGGCCTGCACGAGGCGTCTAGTGTCGGCTTCTTTCATGCCCCAGTATTTGTTATAGATTCGTCTAATGAGACCCATCGTTTGCGAAACGCTGCTATTTAGCTTCTTTATGTCAAAACTATTTCTTCCATCGCTCTGGTTGTACGTACCTAATATCCTTAGTGTACTTACTGTCGTGACGTCATTTCCTTCAATTTGTATACATATGTCTGGTATCAATTCTGTTTTCCTGGATCGTTTTTTTTTTCTTTAGCACCAGCAGCTTGGATTTTTGAGGGGAGCATGATAGTCCTACAGATGTGGCGTGTTCCGCGAATAAATGTGCCGCTCGTTGTAGTCTTTTTTTCCATTTCTGCGTCTGATCCTTCAGTAGTCCTAAGTGTAATATCGTCCGCTTACAGATCGTCTTTGATGCCTTCTATTTGGTTGAGTCTCGCCGTCATAGATATCAGGGCGACACTGAAAAGGGGACATGACTGATCCCTGCGGCGTCCCTCTGTTGGTGAGGTTAAGAGTTTCCGATTCGATCGTGCCTATTCTAATCTCCGCTGTTCTGTTGGATAGGAAGGCTTTTATCTATGCATGCGTTTTTTTTTACCTACACCGAACCCATCGGGAAGCTTTGTGTTCGACGTTATAGAAAGCTTTAGTTAATCAAGAGCTAAAATGGCGCTGTTTTGGCGTCGTTCCCTAGGGTGTGTTCTTCATAAAGAAGCATCGTATCCTGCGTGGAGAGATGTGGTCTGAATGTTATCTTTGTCACGGAGAAATACCCTTTCTTGTCTTAAAGCTCTCGCAGTCTTTTTAATACTAATACTCCATAATCTTGCCTAGGCAAGACGTTAATGATATGGATCTGAGATTTTCTAGTTTGAGCTCTTTGCCTGGCTTAGGATGAAAATTATCCTTGCGTGTTTCCACGAGGAGGGGATTTCTCCTTTGTCCTAACACTCGTTCATGTATCTGGTTATGGCGGTGACTGATGCGTCTTCGAGCTTCCTTAGCATCTTCCTTGCGATTCCGTCCTTGCGCATGCAGCTTATGCATGGCTGATCTGACCTCTGCTTCTTCGACGGGCTCGTCCATTGTGGCGTTAGCCTTTCCTTTACAGGCTCCTAGCAGCATCTGTGGGGCAATGTATAGGTATTTATTTTTGATTTCCTCAATGATCTCCTTATCCGTGAGCGAGGATTTGTGTAATTGACTGCTTTACCTTTTCGATTTTGTAGGATCTAGGAGGTGTCTTAGCAGCGACCCCGTGTTTTTCATTCCTAGTTTGTCATTCTTGCTATCGCACGTCTAGTTCCATTGCTGTCGATAAGGTATGTTGAGTGCTCTTCAATTTCTTTGGATAGTTTCGCTATTCTTAGTCTGAGTTTTCGATTGTGTCTTTGATTGGTCCATCTCTTTGCGCGGCTGTTGTAGGCCTCCCACATATGCAGGAGTCTACTGTCAACTATGCCGGTTTCTTCTAGAGGGGGAATTTGCTCAGTGACAGATCCTAGGTCTCTTTTGAGTTCCTCCGTCCGTGAGACTATGTCGTTGATTGTTGTCGGGGGGCTGTTATTTCTGATGTGCCTAAATTTGTCCCAGTCAGCTATTCTTGTCGTCTCCATCTCTGGTTTTTTTAGTTTGGCTTGTTCTACCTTTGTGGAAGCTCGAGAAGTAGCTCAAGTGTCTATATGTTTACTATTGCTATAAAATTTTTATGCAGATCTGACGCACACCTCGGAATATACATCAAGCGAAGCTCCCGTGAGGCGAGTCAATAAATGCTCACCGCGATGCGACAAATGAGTTTATTTTCATTCCCAGTCAACGTGTTATCTCACGCAATGTTTCCGTTTATGCGTCGCTAAGGTAGCAACTTTACGCTCGTGCAATTCTCATTCTTACGCAACACAGCGTTTACAAGCTATGCGGCAATGCAAATACCAAACTAGATGCGATGAAACTGACAAGTATAAGCAGCGATCTCACGAAGACGAAGGCGTCGTACTATTCTTGTCGGGGAAGAACGCTAATAGCAGGTGCATTTGAATAAAAGTGCGACACGTATCTAACTTATTTACCTAGATACGTTCACTGCTGAACAAAAAACGCTTCGCTGTAAAACGAGCTAAAGCGTCCTGCTAAGAGCTATCGCTGCGAAACCGCATTTGTCGTACGTTTTCAGTACATGGTTTGAGGCCTTTGATCGATTACAAAGCATTTCTATTGCAGCAGCAGCAGCTCAGGACAAGCTTTGTTTCGATGTTGTTGCGTCATCGTTGCGCGGTATACTCTTCTCCTATTGGAGGGCCAGTTTGCCCATTCAGGAGAGACAAAGAAAGCGCGGGCCAGGGTGCCACCACGTGATAACGCCCCAGAGAGCGCCCTACTTATTGGAATCCAGCTCAATACAACTCAATACAAATCAATGCAGGTCAGCACATCCTAATGGAATGCGAAGTTACCCAGCGAGATAGTAGGTAACGTCCACCCTCTAAAAGCGCAGGGATTTAAAACGGATTGAAGCACTGACCGGTCAGCAGTCGAGATAAGCAAAAGGCGTTTCGAGTATTGGCGGGAAGAAAGCTGGGAAGAGATTTACTGGACTGGATCTGTTTCACACATAGGTAACTATACAAGATAACGTATAGAGGCTTTAAGGAAGAAAGAAAGGATTAAAGAGATATAGGCAAAATGCTAGATTGATAAGCATGTATAGATTGCATGATTAGCTCAAGCAGGGTAGGTGACAATTAGTCCGTGCCCAATATTGAAAAGGGAAACCAAAATCATCATCGTCATGGAATATTTACGTTGTTTTTTTCTTGATGAAGCCTTTGGTTCATCATTTGTTCTTCCTATTAATTGGTGATAGCAGCGGCTGCAAAGGAAAGGTACAAAATGCTCTCTAGTTTAGATTGTTGTTTAGATTCTTTCAGCACAGGATTTCCTTTTCCCTTCATGCAAGGCCGCATCTGTTGAAAGCCATATAAGAGCGCACTTTGCCCCCTCGAGCTCATTGTTTAGAATCTTATCTTTATAACGTATCTTTCGTTTTGCCGTGCTTTATTGTTGTCACCGCAACAACAACAATACGATAATGACGAAACAGCGGACCTAAGCACGGGCCAAGAACGCTCTAATCTTTCCAGAGAGGCTATAATGCTCTCATAGTTTCTGCGTCAATAATTCTTGAAAGATTAACGGCGGAATTACATTAATTTGTACGCGCTTGCATATCAGTAGCTGGACACTATTTTGCACAAAATAGCGGACCCAATAATAGCTGCCGCTATGGACCCTCGACGGTACTTTTTTGCGTGTGTAATTTTTCTTATTGTGTCGGTTATTTTGAAAACAGCATGTTTCTAGTAAATTTTGTTGCCGGACATGGGAAGGATAAGTACCTGCAGTGGTCGGCACCTAGGGTTTCTTTCTTTGGTCGGTGTATTTTACAGAAGTTAACAGCCGGAAAAAGAAGAGATCGGGCTTGTTCGCATATCATGATCCTGCTACTTACCGCGGATACAAAAAAAAAAATAATAAAGACAGGGGAACGACATACACAAACGCTAACTTCCAACTTAAACTTTTTTTCTAATATTACGCTAGTTTAAATAAAAATGCATGCGCGTAAGGTAAATTAAAATCGTATAACATAATTCAACTAAAGTATAACCTAACAAAAGTGCCCCAATTAGGAGGAGGGGGACGAGACAAAAAAAAAAGAAAACGAAGTTACGGTGTTGGTGTAAACAACCTAGCACTTGTCAACTAATTCGCTGTCTTGGAGGAATGAAAAAAAAAACGAAAAGAAACTTTTGAAGTTTTATGCTATTTCGAAGCAGAAGGCGTAGGACCTAGTATTATTTGTAATGACCTAACGGCTTTCGGGAAGCTGATACCTTCAATGAAAGAAGTCCTTTCGTCTGTGTTAGTGTATAGACATTCCCAACAAAATGTGTTCAGCGGTTTCTACAACAGGCACAGTCTTATAACAATAAGGGTTGGTGGTCAGTACCTGACGACACAGTTAGTTATTCGTTAGTGCGGCGTTCAGACGAAGCCGCGCGGCCGTGCCGTAAGCTGTAGAGGCCGCTTTAATATAACGCCCCCTCCCCCCCTCCCTCGCCTCTCCACCGTGCTTCGCGCGCCACAGGGGACGGTTCCTCCCTCGGGCGCGAAAGATTGCGTCGTGATCGTCGGCTGACCCTCGCAAGCTTTCAATCTCTAAAACAGCGTACGGCGCGCCGCAACGATGTCATCGTGTTTGGACTTTATACGGAACATCACGGCGACGGCGACAGCAGAAATGCGTTTGGAGTGTCCTTATAATTGCTATCGCAATAAACGTCAGTTGTTCTTGTGAATATGGGTGGTGTCTGGCTGTAAAAACCCTCTGTTGCCTCTAAATCCGTTCACAGCCGGGCAAATCCTTGAAGACTGCATGTTTTTTGTAGCATTGGATAGATCCTATGTCTGACAGAGAACTCGTCTCGAAAAAGTCGCATCGTTGCTCGAGGAAAGTAGTACAGGGAACTGCGCATTAGTGTGGCCTGGTGAAACAAATCTTAGTATGTTTCATGTCAGAGTAAATAAAGGACCGTTGCAAAGGGAAGGAACAGACAAATCAATTAATGATTTGCTGGTGTTTGTGAAAATGTGAAATGTCCGCGTCATCAGAACATATTGTGAGCAACGTGCGCAAGAAATCTCCTAGAGGTGTACGCTTATCATCGTGAAAGGTTGGGCTGTGTAAGCATGGCTTCAATGTGCCTGACTGTGAGATAAAACGAATATAACTTTCTTATTAGCGATGGTTCACTTATGCCATATATTACCTCGAGCTTATTACCATTCGAGTTCATACTGATTGAATCTCACCTTAGAACAATGTCGTACGAAACAGTGGTAACTGGAACGGCGGCACTGCACTCGCGCTCCATGTTTAGTTCTTACTTCTGGAAAGTGGTGTTAAGGATAAAGTTTCTAGAAAACTTTATGCGTTAAGTCCGTACTTGGTTCAATTCTGCAATTACCAGATACCGCCTAGTGTCATTTCTTAGGAAAGATAATCGATAATTTTGTTAACTGATAATCCTATAGGCGATTATTAACGCGAATTCTGATGTGCACCCCTGCTATTATTGTTGATTGTTTATTTCAATAAACAATGACTAATAATAGCGGGGGCGGACATCGTAATTAGTCAATGATAATTATCATTTTGTCTTGTATCATGCACCGTTTACTATCGTTAATAACTCAATCTTGTAGTTTGTACCTCATTTATAAGAACAATTTTGTTGGTACTGTCATTTAACGTTTTGGTAGTATCTACATGGTTATAGGTGTTAGGATGTCTTAGAACAGAGAGGCTGTATTGATTCGTCGTCTGTTTTCTTGCCGTGCCTGTTTTTTTCCTTCATTTCAGACATATTGCGATGGTTGCTTTATTGCTGCGCTAACTGCTATATGCAGGACGGGGGAGAGCACCCGTCAAGCTGTTGCATAGATTTAGAACGCAAAAGTGTTCTGTGCCGAGCTACAGCAAATATTTGTTCCACCCACTTACGTCACGCAATCACCACACGCATTTTCTCGGCATTCCCACGAGATGGCAATACTATGTCGTTTTGTGTAAAGCCCCTGTGTTATTCAGTTGTGTGATGGGAGAGCTGAAATGTGAACGGTCAAAGAAGGCTAGGATGACATGACGGGGTAAGGAGGAGCGGTTAGAAAGAGGAGGCTGGAGAGAAACGATGTGCCCGCCCCGCCAAGGTCGCTCGTTCTATTGCGACAGCAATTATATGGACACCCTAGGTGCATTTTCCCCGTTGGCGTCACCGTCGCCGTCGCCGTGAAGTTCCGTATAAAGTCCAAGGGCGATAAAATCGTCGCCGCGCACCGTATGTTGTATGTGCGAGTGAAAACGTGCGTGTGCGAGCCGGCGATCACGGCTCAATCGCATTCACGAAAGGGGGGAAGCGGGAAGGAGGCGCACCGTCTTCCGTCGCGCGCAACGCAAGGGGGGGGGGGGGTGCCACTCCGGGCGCGCCCTCTATCTTGGAGGCCATTTGCTGCGGGGGCAAAGTCCGCCGTGCACTGTGCTTTCGCGGCTTACTTTGGGTTGATGCGAGACTCAGCACGAAGGTCAATTTGCTCGCAGCCGCGCTTCCTCACTCCAGCGTTCTAACAGCGAATTTCCGCGGTCATCGAGTGAGATGTGTTCATGTTAGCTTGTGCGCGCGTGACACCATGCTTATTAATTTAGTTAGTATTCCTATGTTTACAAGATTATACGGTCAATAAAACTACTATCCTCACTTCGTATGGCTTTCCACTAATTTGCTATCGCAAATCGTTGCTTCGCCTTTCGGACGAAACTGCGAATTTTTTCACCGCATGTTCGCCGTCAGCCCAGAGATGCCACTTAAAGATCGCGCTCGCTGAAAGCGCGTCTGTTCACCTTTGAACATGGTATGGGCGCGCTGGCGCGATGCCACTGGAGCCCTAGTTATGTAGTTTCGCCACAAATGCACAAGCACTTGTATGCGATATACCTATGACCCCATGGTATTGACCAGGGTTCTAGTTACGACGCGTAGCACCAGGCTCTCGTGCTTGCCATCACTGTCATTGCTTTGCCGTTCGAGCGAAACTGTAATTAGTAAAGTACTCTGCACATTTATGTACTTCTATTTGTGAATGTGCAGCAGAAAGGCCACTTCTTTTTAGAATTCACATTTAACTTTCGCGTTATGAACAATTTATGTGAAAAAAAAAGGCTCAGCCAATTTATCTTTTTTCTCCTTCTCCGTCAGTGTTTAAATAACGAAAAATATCCGAATAAAATGAACCAGCCGCCGGAACGCGCAGTATAGTGACCTCCTTTATGCCGCGTATGTTGTTGTAGGTTGGAGGCCGCCAGTGGGCGCCTCGTTATTAAAGCACCTTCACCTCCGCATCCTGGCTCTTTGATACTACAGCTGGCTTTCCGGGGCTTGCGCTATTATGTGAGGGTGGTGTCTGAGCCTTGAAACTTTTCCTCGGCCCTCTGCGAAAGAAAGAAGCTACCACAAGTATTTCTGGGGCTCAGGGGAGTAAACAAGACGTCCCTTTCCTCAAGATATGAAACGACTTTTCTTCTTTTTTGAATCTTTAAGGATCTTTAAAAAGAAATAGAAGAATAACTAGAGGGCGCCACTTTTAGCAGCGGTTCAAAGCTGCTAAAAGCTCCCTTCAGCCAGGCGGCTCTTCGGCGTCGATCTTTAGCGCATCGTTGTGGACACGGCCAGACCTTTTGACGCCGGCACCGACGTCGCCGCTGGCTTTTGTGCCTACGGGTGAAAGGCGGTCTGGCGGGTGTTGGTGCTGAGACTGATCACTCCTAAATGAGGGTCTGCTTCCAAATTGTCTCAGATGACGCCCTGTCTGAACAATCACGAGAAGACTTTACGCGTGGTGGCGGAAGGTCTTTTTGTTTTCTTTTTTTTTTGTACGCGCCTGCGTGTTTTGTGTGGGTGTTCGTTTTTAAGTGAATTTGTTGGTGTCCGTGTGTCTTTGTGCATGTTTGTGTGAGAATGCAAGCTAGCACGAGCGATGGCAGGAGAACTTACGATGAGCCATGTGTAAATTACGGCCACACTCGACCCGTGAGAACAGAAGTTCGACAACCGGCGACTGTGTTCGTCATTATCGTTGTTATTTTAATTTTCGATGCTTTTATTGGCACCAGTTCGTCCAATAAAGAGCTAGACTCGTAACTCACTGTTCTGGCAACGTTCGCTTGTTCGCCGTCACTACAACATGCGAGACTAATTAGTCACACGCTTAATTTCATGCAGTTTCTTTTTTCACTAATATTTTCAACCATTTTCTTTCTCTGAAGTGCAGAATAGCCCACTCTGGTCATCATCTCTGTCTTTGCTCATAGATATCTCTCAAGCTTCTATAAAGCACCCTTTAATCAAATATCGCAATATATTCAACGGCGTTCTTGGTTTTCATATATTTCTTCTATATGGCCTTCCCCATTCTTGGGCCACTGCAAATGTGCAACTCTGTACAAGTATCTACCACTGTGAAACAAGAGGTATACAAACCCTGAATGCTTTACAAGATTCCCTACGTTTGAACACTGTTATGCATTTGTTATACTATTGTAATAGTGTTGTAGCTAGATGTTGTATTATTGCATTATATAATCATTACTTCGTGCTACTGCTAGCTGCACTGTATCTCCTTAATGCTGGAAACATTTGTGTTCTTTATTTGTGTTTTGTTCTTCATGGTTTTAACCTCCTTTTGAAGCCTCTTGTTGTTGTTATCCCCCCCTTTTAATGCCCCATTCTGGTCCCTTAGGGTAAATAAATGAAATAAAATTAAGATGTAGTTAGATACGTGGGCATGACTTCCTCGTGCACGACGAGTCTGCTTAACAACACTCTCCCTTCGACAAGCATCATACCTCGCCTTCGTGCGCGTGACATGAAAGGTTAATGGCTACACGCAATGAAGCTTTGCTCATGTGAAGCGCAACGGCTGCTACCTCGCCAGCTCAAACAATTTTCGCATTATTAAGATCGCAAAAATTCGTTGTATCTGCGCGGTTGTTTTATCACCCGTGATAAACACGTTAGCTCCAATTGTGATACGTAAAATGGCTCCCGTATCGACTCTTGTTCTTATTGTGAAACATTTTATTTCCTGCATATTACATGTTTATCGCTGTTTCGCTCACTCTCTCTCTCTCTCTCTCTCTCTTTATATGCGCAAAAATTGCAATTCCTTTACTCATAGGGAACCTTGGTCATGAATAGTCTTCTTCTTCTTTCTGAGGTTTTACGTGCCAAAGCCAGTTCTGATTATGAGGCACGCCGTAGTGGAGGGCTCCGGAATAATTTTTGACCACCTGGGGCTCTTTAACGTGCACTACAACCCAAGCACACGTGCGTTTTTACATTTCGCTTCCATCGAAATGCGGCCGCCGTGGCCGGGATTCGAAACCGCGATCTCGTGCTCAGCAGCGCAACGCCAAGCATTACCAAATTCGAACCGGCAGCTTACCACTTTCATTAAAAAAAACTCCAACCGTTGCGTTCTACCAGTACTAAAATATGGAGCAGAAACTTGAAGGTCAACAAACAAACTGGAGAAGTTAGACACCAAGCAACGAGCGATGGAACGAGAAATATTAGGGGGTAGCGTTAAAGGCAGGAAGAGAGCTCGTTGGATTAGCGACCAAATGGGGTAGCCGATATTGGAGTTGGCATTAAGAGGAAGAAGATAGAGCTGGGCCGGCCATGGGATGCGTAAGGCAGATAACCGGCGCGCTATTAGAGTTAGAGAATGGATGCCAAGATAAAGGAGATGCAATAGGTGATGGCCGAGAATTACGTGGTGTGATGTAATTAGGAAATTTGCAGGCATACCTTGGAATCAGCTAGTGTAAGACAGGGCAGTGGTGATTCGAGAACACTGGGAGAAGCCTTTGTCCAGCAATGTAAATAAAAACAGGCTGATGATGAGCATTTGATGAGCTTTTCTCTGCGTTCGTAAACCGACTCATCGGGCCTTTCAGAAGACTTGAGCGGTGCAGATGGCCTCATAAGTTTAGAGGCCTTAGGATCGCAGCAAAAGACTTGATATTTTCGCCGTCTGGCATTATGATTTCCTGCCTGTGCTATATTGTGCGAGAAATGCATGACTGATGTGTGGTTTTAATGGCTGCAGCCAGAAGCTTCTACGAAACTTAACGCTGCCTTAGATGATGTGTTACCGAAAATTTTGATGCGATGTGTCCCCAACAAAATTTAACGAGACTTGCTCTGAACTCACTGCCGTGTCTTCTCATGCCAAACAAGCACATTCAGAATAGAACGAGGAAGTTCACATACATTAAACATACATTTACGAAAGTATCTCCTTATGACCTTGGGAGACGCTCGTTGTACTTGCCTCAGCTTTACGTCGCGTCAACAGTATCCACAAAAAAAGTAGAGTCATTCGACTTTGGAACGTGAAAAAGCACGCAGGAATGCGCGTTGCGTTGTCTGAATGAGCATTTTCAAAGAATAACGACCGTGCGTGGTAAATGAAGCGTGTTCTGCACGGGAAGGAGTTGCCTCGGCGTTCGTAGCGCGCTCTAGCGTCGGGGCGCGCGGTGCATATTTTCGCGTCAGCTTCGCCCGCGGACTCCTGCGCAAAGCAACCACGCACACATACACAAAGAGAGCAATAAATGACGGTTGTAGGGGGCTCTCTCTTGGTCTGGTCGTTTAACGCATAGTTGAGTTTTATTCGTCCTCTTAGGAGAACACGGGCCTTTTGATGACCTTCTCAGATTTCGTCTGCTTTTATGGCACTTTCCCAGGGAGAAGCTGCCGAGCGTGACGCCTCCAAGGTGCGGTGGCACAGCCGTCGCTTGCAATGAGGGTAACAAAAAAGAAAAAAGAAGAAACAATCGATCCACTCTATTGTAGCGCTTTTCTCCCATAAAAGCTAGAACAATACAAGCGTCTAAGCTTGGAACAATCATATTTTAAACATTTTACTTGGAAGCAGCGATCAGAAAGAGCGGGAACGTAGTTGCCTGGTCGCGTTCTGCCTGTTTCTTGCCTTTCCTGTTTACAGACATTTACATTTCCTGTTTACAGACATTTACATTTCTTGTTTACAGACATTTGCATTTCTTGTTAACAGACATTTACAGAGAAGTTTTCTCTACTGCCACTGTGCGCGCACTTTCATACCGCCGATGAAACTACTATTCTTGCTTCGTATAGCTGTCCACTAATTTGCTATCGCAATCGATGCTTCGCCTTCCTGGCGAAACTGTGACTTTACATTGTAGTGATAAACACATTCTCAATAATTGAAGAAATAAAGACGAAACTGCCTTTACGAAATTCCTTGTTGAAACTTCAGTACCTATATGTGGGAACTCATGAATGCAAAATTTTCATTCTCGTATTTGGGTCATTTTGGCTTCAAATAACGTCTCAAAATTTGCTGTTAGGTTGAGTCCTTGGGCGCTTCACAACCCTGTGTAGTCCATTGTTAATGAAAGTCAGTTCACTGTAGATCCGTGGAAATGCTCTCGAAATCCTTCAAGTATTTGACGAAACACACGAGGGAACCTCAGGGCAATGTCACTACCCTGATTTCGTTCTTGCGTATTCTCTGCCTTGCTAAGTCACCTTCCAACAGTACAAAATGATTTTAAAGCGAAAGCTTTACTAACCTAGTAGAGCCGAGTTTCGCCGTCGCCTGCAATTTGACCGCCGCTGCGCCGTAGCCTGGGCAACGCATCACGTGATTCGCCGCGCCGAGCTCCGCCACCGCCGCGCGCGCTAGCCGCCGCTGCCACCGCCGCCGTCTTGGCGCATGCGCTCTCCGCAGCTGGGTCGCCGCCTGACCACGTGACTCGCCGCGTGCCTGGCTAAGAGGAGGAGGAGGAAACAACTATATTGAGATAAATTTCAGGGCTTTGTAGATGGCCGCTTGTCTGCGGCGACCTCTTCCGCCCAGGTAATGCTTCATTTTTGTAGATTTTGGTCTCCATGTTGTTTCTGAGAGAGCTGGCAGAAGCTCTTTGGGTGGGGGAAGGGCCTCGTATTCCCAGAGGATGTGTCTTTGGTTTGCTATGACATTTTTGTCGCAGTTTTTGCATATTCGGTGAACCCCCCCATCTGTGAAGAACGCTAAGCGATGAGGAGTGGTAAGGGTGTTAGTTTGAATTCGGCGGATGATAGGGGCCTGCGCTCCTGTAAGGTTGCTGTGTGGTATAGGGTATATTATCCTGTTCTCTTTATATAGGTTGGTAAGTTCGCTGTAGGAAGTCACTACCTCTCCCATCGGGGGGTCCGGTTCCAAGGAGAGCGCGGCCCGGTTTTTTAACCCTCGGACCACTTTATGCACTTCCTCGTTGCCGGAATTTCCCGAGTGAGCGTCGACCCAGACAGGATTGATTTTTTGTTCTGTCTTCCCGATTGAAGTTTATCAGGATCTTGGCTGTATTTAGTCCCATACTGCCCCTCATGAAGCTGAGAATAGCGCTCTTAGAGTCGCTAAGGACAGTATGGGTAGTTGGATTCATGATGGCTAGCGCTATGGCCACTTCTTCGGCCTCTTTGATGCGGCTCTTGTTGAGGCCACATTTACGATTCTAGATTCTCCGTCCACGGCACTCGCCGACAAAGACCGCGGTTTGGTCTTGCTCGTGCTTTTCGTGTAGTTTGTCTGCCCTGGCTTTTCTTCTGGCGTCTTGCCTGCCCGCCAGGGTGTTTTTGGGTATTGGCTTGATTATTAGGTAATGTCTGATTGGGGGAGATAGTGGGTGCTCTGGCCTCCCGTGGTGTATATGAGTTTAATGTTCAGTCTACTCAGGATGTGCAGTCCGGTCATCGAGTCTGATAGCCGTGTTATTTGTGCTGATTTTGTGTGCGTCGACCAGCTCGATACTCTAGGGTGTTGTGCACTCCAAGTTGGAGGAGCTTCTTGGAGCTGGTATAAACAGGCAAACCTAGGGCCCATTTGCACGCTTGTCGACTTATAATTTCCTATTATTATCTTTCTCAGTTTTCCTGAGATGATAATAGGGGAAGGAGCAGACTATGCGATTGATTAAGAATGCCTGAATCAGCCTACACAAGTCGATCTCCTTCATTCCTCTGTTTCTGTTGGCCACTCGCCTGAGCAGTCCACAAATTTATTTGGCGGTGTTCTGCAGTTTTGTGAGGGCCGCGGTATTCTGCGTGTTGTGTTGAATAAGCATGCCCAACACTCTAATGGTCAGAACCGGAGGAACCGGGCCGCTTTGCAACACAATTTCGATCAGTGCTTGTTGTTGGGTGTCAGTGTCTGCCGTCTTTTTGGCTTTATTTCTAATGATAAGGAGTTCGGATTCGAGGGGGAGCATGTTAGCCCGTTGTGTCTGACATACACTTGCACAACATTTGCTGCCTCCTGTAACGCGTCATTTATCCCGCTTTGAGCCGTCGTCGGCAAGCGGTGTCTGACCACCTGCGGATGTCGCCCGGCGAGCCGCTTCACTGGAGAGGGTCCGGAATGCCAAGCGCGCGAAGCTAGCGTCGGAGACTGAGGAAGAGTAAGCCGTTCTGCTCACAAAACTGCTTGGACTTGTCGGCGTATAATTTATACCTAGCTTAACGATGACTGTATACCTAAGTATAATAATTACAGCGAAATCAAAGGTTAACCAAGTGAAACCAAGACTTAACCAGTCTAAACCAAGCTTTCGCTTTGCATACCCAGGGTTAGCTGAGCAAAGCCGCAGCCATTTGTTTTGACAGTCATGGAAGCATACTTGATGTGCTAACATTGCTTTATTTACCGCTTTCTCTGTTGTACCTCTAAGAATCAAATTGTCCGCATAATATAAAATTTAGTCAAATAAATTATGTGCCACAACAAACATTTTTTGTTTATTTGGATGTAGAAAACGACTTCAAAATATTGCTGCAGAAGTGCGTCAGTTCTCGAGTAGTGCAGCCAGAGAGCCCGCTATTGGAAGGTGACTGCATAAAGGCTTTCATCGACATTGAAAGCCGAGGAAAACAAAAATCTTTCGCAGTTGCTTCCCTTGTTAGAATGAGGATAGAACCAAGCCAAGCAGTTCCTTTGCGGAGAACAGCTACTGGCAGAATAATTTCTAAATATAAAGGATAGGGAGGGAGGTAGTGGGGGTCAGTTAGGAGGTGCGCTTTTCGTGCCGACATGAAGAAAAATAAGATGGAACTGCTATAGAATGCTGCACTTGCTGCAAACGCAAGCCGGTTGACAACATGGAGTAATTGTGTTGCTAAGGGTGCTGGAATGATGCCAAGAAACAAACACAAACGCAGAGTAGCTACTCGAAAATTCTGCGCAGAATCGCTAATCTTTCGACTCACATGCCCTCTAGCATTAAGTTCACACAACAGTAAATTACGTTGCGCATACGGTCCAAGACGTCCATGGGCCGACTATGAAAGACTCCTGAGATGATTTCACATATATTTCCTACTGAATATATCCTGGAATGGTGTTCCGAGGACGTCCTCAGGATTTTATCCGGCTACATTGATGAATTTGATTCGTGTGTTTTGAGGCTCATGCTGGGATGTCCTGAGGGACAGCCAAATCATCCCACGCAACTGAGAATGAAGTCACTATCATTCGTATCAGCTGTTTGTCGTTGACCAGCAGCGCTATAACTATTGGCAGAAGCTTGCTATGCGCATGCGTACTCTCGCTTTCCTCTCGAAGTCCACTTCGTCGCAGCCTCAAGCCGTTATCGCTTGTTTGCTGCTGGTTCAAGTCAGAGCTAAGGGCTGCCAACTCACCAGCGTGAAAAGACGGGAGGCCACTGAAGGGCGAGTTGTTTGCACTCCGGGCTGTCGGCTTTGCCGTGAGGCCTTTGCTTTGGATCATGCTTCAGCTCTCAACGTCGTCTGTCTGCCTCGTGTTTACGCACGTCGGTCACGGGTCAGCGATCAGTCAATGCTCGATGCGAGCGCTATTGTTGACAAGCGCTGAGCAGCCGTTTCATGTCGACAGCCTGTAGGTTCTATCGGATCAGGGTAATCCCTGAACTTCGCGATGATTGCTGCAATAGAAAGATAATATAACTGTGTTTCTCTTTATTATTCTTTTACCTTGGCTTCTCCGTCTGCTTCTTCTCTTTCTAAAACAAAGAAGTGGTGCGTTTATTTTGTTACTACACTTCTTTTTGTTTTTGTTGTCGCAGAAGCGTAAAACCTACCTTTTCTGCTTCTTCATTTGCCCATTCCTTCTTCTATACATCTCTGCACATTTGAGTTTTGCTACAAAGTTTTGATCGCAAAAGCAAGACAGACAGTTTGTCTTCCGGTGTGGGCTGGTATTAGATGAGGCAGATATTTCGTGCTACGCAGGGACCACCAGATAGTGTAGATCGACGTGTGGCGTGTTCACAGTCGTCTTATTATCCACATATTGGGTCTTTGACCATCATTTTTTTTTTCTTTCGTCGTCGTTATTGCCATTTTTTGATGGCGAGCGTTGACACGGGTGTTCATTTGACGTGATGGGAACGCAAGCCGGTCGGCAAGCTTGGAGTAATTATGTTGCTAAGGGTGCTGGATACGTCAAAATATTTTCGATAACGCAAAATTATTTGTTTTTTTTTCCATACTATGAACTAAACTTCGCAAAAGCTCTTGTTCACTGACGTTTCGCGACTGTAGGAGATTTCATCTTCCTTTTTCTTCGAAGAAGTGTTCCTTCTGCCAACAAATTGTAGCACCTTCAACGAGTTTCATTTTGTATGTGCCAGTGCGACAAGGCATCAATGCAAAAGAGAAAAAAGATATGAGAACGATGATTGGGATAAAACTAATCTGGCTTTGCCAGAATATTAGTTCACTAAGTTGTCTTCCATTTACTTTGACATTTCCCTAAATGTTTCTTTCGCTCTCCGCATAGAATCAAATGTCTTTTCCTAATTTGGCCTAACTCTTGGTCAATCCTTCATAGCGGGTACACGCCGTTTTTGGACGCGAACCAATCCGAGGAGAACCACACAAGACAACCCCGAAAAAGTGTCAAGGCTGCTCCCACGCAATGCCGGTTTTTCATCACGATTTCGTCTGAGAACATTGCAGCTAGCCCACTGACAAACTGAGACGTGACCTGGAAAAGGGCGTTTGATGAATAGGCGGCGATGATGGCGCCCAAGGCGTAACACCAACAGATTGAGAAAACCAATTTTGGTCCTCGCTTGCTTATGTTCTTTTGAAACTCTGATCAGCGTCTGTATTCTATTGAACAGGTAAATACGTGTGAGGCATCCTTGCAGACGCCACTCTTGCGTGAATGCAAGGGCACACTGAGAGAAATCTTGATAAATACATAGATACATAGATATAACGCAAAGGAGGATCGTCGATAACTTCGACACCGTGTTACATCGCCTAGGGCAGCGCTTGACAAGTCGCCTCTCAATGTAACGTTGGGCTTCAGCAAATCGTGTCACGTAGCAACGTAATCTGCCCTCCTAAATGAAGGCTCAAGTTTTTTGCTTTCTTTTTCTTTCTCTTTTTTCATGCCCTGGGTTGCGTAGGTCGGATAGACTCGCTTGCCGTATTGAGTTGCGGATGTCCAGAAAAAAAGACAAAGGTATGCCTTAGTTTTTGGGCACTTTATGCGTAATACGCGCTGAAGTAATACAGAAGTAAAAGCATACAGAGACCATCATAAAAAATTCAAAATCAAAAATGGAGCTGAAAGATGGAGTAGTACAGGTAGTATAAAGGTTATAAACAGGGATATAACCTGTTTATAACCTTTACACCACATAATATAACATGTCGTTTTTGTATTCCCTATTATTTTTACTTTTCTACCAACAGTCCGATTCATGGCCAATCGCCGACTGTGCGCCATGTTTCAACTACATGATGACAATGGCGATGATTATTATGATTATGAAAAAGGCGCAGTTTCTCCCGAGGGGCGAAGCACCCATTGAGACAGCAAAATAGTGGACAGCTATACGAAGTAAGGATAGTAGTTTTATCCGCTGTATAAACTTGTAAACATAGGCATACTAACGTAATTAACACGCATGATGTCACGCGCGCACAAGCAAACATGAACCTATCTCACTCGATGACCGCGGAAACTTTCTGTCAAAACGCTGGGGTGAGCACGCGGGGCGGCGGCAGCGAGCGAATTCACCTTCGGGCTTCCGCTTGCATCAACGCGAACTGAGCCGCGAAAACACAGCGCAGGGCGGACTCTGTCCAAGATACAGCGGCCCGGGAGGGCGCACTTGGCGTAGAGAGGTACCTCCCTGAGCGGCTCGGAGAGGGCGTAGAGGCTAGGGCATAGAGTTTCCTTCAAAAATTACTAATATTATTATACTGATTACTAATAGTTGTTAAGCTAGGTAGTGCAGGTACCAAGCGAATGGTAGGTAGTACATGGATTTGTCTAATATTCGTGCTTCTGGATTCAGATGTCCTTGTGCCTCTATTTCTTACGCTCTACCTTAAAACCGTTTCAAAGAAACATAAATTTATGGACATAGCAAAGCTTAGGTATCGGTTCACAAACACAATCCTTGGGAATCGTTGCAATTATATAGCGCTATCGCTTATTCAATAGCGACTTTGCGAAGTCCCATAGCCATTTGAAATCATAGGGACGCATTTTACGCAAATAATCTACCAAACAATATCCACATGCTGGTTGTGACCATCGCAGTTGCAGCACCTGTGGACGTGAGGGCCACAGTTCCCTCCGGTAAATGTTGTACGAAACTCTATGTAACGCGGCTTGAGGAGATAATGTAGGCGGCATGTTGAACGAACGAAGATATTACGGTCAGAGGCCAATTAGAGGCCTCGGTGAGGCGGGCGTGATTTGTTCTATGAACAATTGTAGGGCCGCAGAAATAAAAAACGAGTGCAGCAATGAAATATATTGAAGTAAAATAGCGATTCGAGCAAGTTGTTCTAAGTTGATGGCGTAAATGCAGCGCGCAGCACCGAAGGGCTGGAAGAAGTGGTTAGCGGGAATGTGTATGCACAGACACAAGTGCTTGTGTTTCGACACCTTTCAGCTAACCAGTTCCTCCGGCACATGAGTGCTTTGCGTTGTATTCATGCCGTTAATTTAAGACATGTTTTGCAATCAAGGATACGAATTGGCATCAGCCAATTAGAAGCGAGGGCCAGAGAAATGCTTGGTCAAGTGTTCCCCGCTATTCCTAAACCTTACGTGGCAATTAATTTATTGAAATAAATACAAAGGAGTAAGAATAAATCACTCAACGTGGACAGAGTACACTTTCAAAATTCATTTTAATTTATTTGGCACGAAAGGGCTACCTATTTAGAAACGAGTGCGGGCGTAACATGGAGTCCTTGTGCTGGGGGACCCTAGCTGAATCTCTTCATCATAAACTTAATTTTCTTTTCGTTATTGAAGACACCTAAAACGAGGTGTGACAGGAATATGCCTACCGGAGTGTGCCTGCTACGAGGCAAAATATGCTTCCAAATAAAATACACGATTCGCGATTGGAAAATGAGGCGTAATTTAGCACGGATAAAATAGAAACGAAAACGACAGCACCAACGGGATATAAAGGTCGCCTTAAACTGCGCCTGTGTTACTGATTGTCCTTGTTTTTCCACATATTTTATTTTACGCCTTCTTCTTCAACTCGCGAGTCTTGAGGAACTAGCGCAGCTTTCTTAAGTTTTAAACACAAGACTTGTTTCCTTGTTTGTTTTTATCCCTCGACTCAATATAAAGATTTTTTTTACCTTTGTTTGGGTCACTGCAGTTTCATCGGTCCGAGTCTCTTCGATACTTTATACCGTCTTGTCCGCTCTCAGCCGCGCTTTATGTGTACTTGTGGGTTTAGAGACAATCGTCAACTTTGCGACTAGTAGAACATGCTTGTCTTGAAGAAGACATCATACTGAATGTGCTTTGCTGAGGTTCGAATGTCCGTGGTCAAGACAGGAGTTAAGTTTGCATGCACGAAAGTTTTAGCAAAGGGCTTTCCTGCACTGGTTTTGTCGGGCTATACATTGAGCCGACGCGCCACCCACGGATTGGTTTTTGTCACTGTGTTCGTATTCGGGGTCTTGTGGTGGAGTGATATTAAAAAAATAATAATAAAGTGCTAACAATGTCTTCCTTTTTGTAGTATGTCTATGAAAGCAAACCTGTCATTCGGAGTCGGAAATTCAGTATGAAAGGCGCAGTAGAAATAAAACAAAAATGAAAGAATTGGCGAAGGTTGCATCGAATTTATTTTTATCATCGAAGTTCTACTTGTGTGCTACATCAAATAATTCATGGCATGTAACCTCCCAAGCACCATTGCGTCTGTTACAGGCACCGTAGTGGAGAGCTGCCATTCATTTTCGATCACATGCTATTCAACAACGTGCTGCTAAATCTAGGCCCACATAGCGTTTTTTTTTTTTTTTTTTTTTGCATTTAGACCCCGTGAAAACGCGGCCCGCCTCTGCCGGGAATATAATTCTGAAGTCTGTGCTCCCCGCAGCAGAAGTACACCATAGCCACTCAGTCACAGTTGCGTGCATTCATAGGTGTGTACCAAAATATAAGTAGACGAGTTTTATGTCCACCACCCAAATAGAAATACTGTCACTGCGCGAGAAATCACTCAACTTTCAGCTAATAAGGACGCCGTCGCCACTGCTACACTGCTGCAAGTAGTAGTGGGTGATAGAAAATGATTAGATGAAAGTAATATAATGTGTCCAGGGCTAGTTCGCCGTGCAGCTAATAATGCTCTCCACACAGAGACGCGAAGTACAGTTGCACGTAATCACGGTTTGACCGGCAGTGGGTTCACAATATACACCACAAGGTGTCTGAATCCGCCCGTGTGCCCGTGTGCTTGCGTTGTAGTGCACATTAAAGAAGCCCAGGTGGTCAAAATTAATCCGGAGCCCTTCACTACGGCGTGCCTCATAATCAGAACTGGTTTTGGCACGTAAAACCCCAGAAAGAAGAAGAAAGTAAAATCGACTGCGATGACCCTGTAAAGCGTGCACCACCTTTTGCAAGAAGGCGTCAGGCGAAGTATATTTGATGAGGTGACGTACGCTTTCTTTTTCTTTCTGTTTTTAATAGTTTTTTTTTTTTTGCGTGCGTGCGTTTGTATGGAGGCGCAGTCAAACTGCGCTTTGTCGCAGTATTGAAACTTCCCTAAGTGCGATGGTGTGAACGAGTCAACTTTTCTGAACACCGAAAACAAAGGAAATTGCGCTGTTTTACACCGCAATTCAACAAACATGCAAACAAACAAACAAACAAACAAACAAACAAACAGACAAACAAACAAACAAAAAACAAACGAGCAAGCAAGCAAACGAACGAACGAGAGAACAAAGGAGCGAACGAGCGAACGAAAGGACGGACGGATGACCGGACGAACCAACGGACAGCCGAACGAACGAACGAACGAACGAATGAACGGACGAACGCATGAACGGACGAACGAATGAACGGACGAACGAACGAACGGACGAACCAACGGACGAACGAACGGACGAACGAACGGACGAACCAACGAACGAACGAACGAACGAACGGACGAACGAACCAACGAACGAACCAACGAACGAACGAACGAACGAACGAACGAATGAACAAACAAACGAACGAACGAACGAACGGATGGACGGACGGACGGGACGGGCGAAACAGGCAAACACACAGACAGATGGAGTGAGACAAAGATAGATAGAGCCAAACAAACGAACAAATAAACAAGAGCTAAAGAAAGAAGCAGGAAATTAAAATAAGCAAACATAGGTATAAGCAATGAACCGAAAAACGTGTTATTTATGGCAACTGCGAGGTATGGAAGCTGCAAGTTGTTGACATTGCAGTCGGTGCCCGTGTCCCCATTCAGAATACCCACCGCACCACCACGATAGCGGTCAACGAGCCGCGTGTAATGGGTTGGAACTCGTTGATCGGAAATTGTTTCGCTACAACGTTGTATCTTAGAGAGACCACGAATGGAATCGTGAGGATGTCACACACGCCAAACTTCAAGCCAACTCTGAAGTACATTTGTTTCACATCGGTTCCCCTTAGTGGAACATTTTTGCAATTCTGTTCCATTTACTCATTCGAACCTATACCGAGTGAGATGAAAGGTTTAGCGGTGACGCAAGAATTTCGGGACTATCGGAGAACTTTCGCGATGCACCAATTGTTTGAAAGAGCGATCCCACGAGGCTCGAAAAAAAAGGGAGAAAAAGAAACAGTTGAAAGACAAATGAGGTTGAAATAAAAGGCGTCGATAGCGGCCCGCCAGATGTACGACTCGCTGATTCCAATGATTACTCAAATCGACCGGCGTGCTTTTTCAGGCTCTGTTGCTCCGGTGCAGGCTTTCTGATGGTATAGTGAGAACATGCATCGTTAACGCACCACCCATCGAACATCTACTACAAGCTCCAAGAGCGGTTGATGGAATCGATCTCGCCGGCTCCCGAGGTGGCGAGAGATCCGCGACATTTGCGAACAAGGAGTGTCGGAACAGTATGTTTGGACGAAATCAAACATGGTAGCTGATTGATTTTGCCATTACGAGTCATTCTGCGCGAACTTGCCAGCTTTGTCGTTACGGCGTTCGCAAGAGGTTTTGTTGCAGCCTGTTAGTGATGCATCTGGATGAAGTAGTCGTTTTTGAAGAATGGGATAAAATGTCACAGTTTCGCCCTAAGGGCGAAGCAATGAATGCGATAGCAACACAGCAATGTCATACGAAGTAAGGTGAGCGGCTTTGGTAGCAACAACACGCAGAACTGTTGTCGACGCCATCGGCGTTTTGCCCGCGTTAGCTCAAAATGCGTGCGGCGTTGGTGACTGTTGCTGGAGCCTCTCATATAAATAGGCACTTGGTGCCGCAGCTAAACGTCGCGTCCCTTCCTTCCCCCTCCCCCACGGCCTCTCGCGCGTCTGAAGAAGGCGCGTTTGCTCTACATATATGGTGATTGTAAAGGAGAAAATGTATCACAGGCCCTCAGGTTACACAAGAGTGACTATAACAACTATGCATTCCGCATTGGAATGAATGGCTTACTTTCGCGTGACGGCTGTGGTTGTGGCAAAGCGATTGATCATACTCTGGGCATACTCTGGCGTATACGCTTTCTTTCTTTATCTTTCTTTCTTGTATCTTTCTTTCTTAATCATTATTATCATCATCATCATGATCAGCCTATATTTTGTGTCCACTGCAGGACGAAGGCCTCTCCCTGCGATCTCCAATTACCCCTGTCTTGCGCTAGCGTATTCCAACTTGTGCCTGCAAATTTCCTAACTTCATCATCCCATCTGATTTTCTGCCAACCTCGACTGGGCTTCCTTTCTCTTGGTATCCATTCTGTAACCCTAATGGTCCATCGGTTATTGATCCTACGCATTACAAGGCCTGCCGAGCTCCATTTCTTCCGCTTAATGTCAACTAGAATATCGTCTACCCGCGTTTGTTCTATGATCCACACCGCTCTCTTCCTGTCTCTTAACGTTACTCCTAAGATTTTTCGTTCCATCGCGCTTTGTGCGGTCCTTAACTTGTTCTCGAGCTTCTTTGTTAACCTCCAAGTTTCTGCCCCATATGTTAGCACCGGTAGAATGCAATGATTGTACACCTGTCTTTTCAACGACTGTGGTAAGCTCCCAGTCAGGATTTGGCAATGCCTGCCGTATGCACTCCAACCCAATTTTATTCTTCTGTAAATTTCTTTCTCATGATCAGGGTCCCCTGTGAGTAACTGACCTAGATAAACGTACTCTTTAACAGACTCTAGAGGCTGATTGGCGATCCTGAATTTTTGTTCCCTTGCCAGGCTATTGAACATTATCTTTGTCTTCTACATATTCATCTTCAACCCAATTCTTACACTTTCTTGATTAGGGTCCTCAATCATTTGTTGTAATTCGTCTCCATTGTTGCTCAATAGGAAAATGTCATCTGCAAACCAAAGGTTGCTGAGATATTCACCGTTGATCCTCACTCCTAAGCCTTCCCAGTCTAAGAGCTTGAATACTTCTTCTAAGCAGGCAGTGAATAGCATTGGAGAGATTGTGTCTCCTTACCTGACCACTTTCTTGATAGGTAACTTTCTACTTTTCTTGTGGAGAACCAAGGTAGCTGTGGAATCCTTGTAGATGTTTGCTAAGATATTCACGTGTGCCTCCTGTACTCCTTGATTACGCAATGCCTCTATGACTTCTACTATCTCTACTGAATCAAATGCCTTTTCATAATCTATGTAAGCCATATAGAGAAGTTGATTGTACTCCGCAGATTTCACGATTACGTACCTGATTGAGGACATGGAAAATGATCCATCGTAGAATATCCCTTCCTGAAGCCAGCCTGTTCTCTTGGTTGGCTGAAGTCAAGTGTTGCGCTGATTCTATTGGAAATTATCTTGGTGAATATTTTATACAATACTGAAAGCAAGCTAATGGGTCTGTAATTCTTCAATTCTTTAACGTTTCCCTTCGTACGGCTTAGTATATTGTTGGCATTCTTCCAGCTCTCTGGTACACTTGAAGTTGTGAGGCATTGCGTATAAGGGCCGCAAGCTTTTCAAGCATGATATCTCCTCCATCTTTGATTAAATCTACTGTTATTCCATCCTCTCCAGCAGCTTTTCCCGTGGTCATGTCTTTCAAGGCCCTTCTAACTTCATCGCTAGTTATTGAAGGAGCCTCTGTATCCGGTTCATCACTATTTAGAATGAAAGTATCTAGGGTGTTTTGGGCACTGTAGAGGTCAGTATAGAATTCTTCGGCTGCTTTTACTATGTCATCGAAATTGCTGATGATATTACCATGCTTATCTTTCAGTGCATACATCTTGCCTTGCCCTATTCCCAGCTTTCTTCTTACTGATTTAATGCTGCGTCCATATTTTACGGCTTCCTCAATCTCTCCCACGTTATAATTCCCGAATATCCCTTACTTTTTTCTTGTTGATCAGTTTTGACAGTTCAGGGAATTCTATCTGATCTCTTGACTTGGACACTTTCATGTTTTGTCGTTTCTTTATTAGGTCCTTTGTTTCTTGGGAGAGCTTACCTACTGGTTGCCTTGGTGCCTTACTTCCCACTTCAATTGCTGCTTCTGAGATTAGCCTAGTTCGGTTTCATTCATTACCACTATGTTGTCTTTATCTTCATTTTCTAAAGCTGCATATTTGTTTGCGAGCACCAGCCTGAATTGGTCTGCTTTTACCCTTACTGCCTCTAGGTTGGCCTGTTTCCTCTTGACTAATTTCACTCTTTCTCTCTTCAAATTGAGAGAAATCCTAGACCTCACTAACCTATGGTCACTGCACTTTACCTTACCTAACACTTCGACATCCTGCACTATGCTTGGATCGGCAGAGAGTATGAAATCTATTTCATTCCTTGTTTCTCCATTAGGGCTTTTCCAGGTCCACTTTCTGTTGTTGCGCTTCCTGAAGGAGGTATTCATTATTCGGAGCCTATTCCTTTCAGCGAATTCTACTAACATCTCTCCTCTTGCATTCCTAGAATCAATGCCGTAGTTGCCAATTGCTTGCTCTCCAACCTGCTTTTTCCCCACTTTTGGATTGAAGTCGCCCATGACTACAGTATACTGAGTTCGCACCTTTCTCATTGCTAATTCAACATCTTCATAAAACTGTTCTATTTCTTCATCATGGTGACTAGAGATTGGGGCGTAGGCCTTGTACTACTTTCATTTTGTGCCTCCTATTTAGCTTTATTACGAGGACTGCTACCCTCTCCCTAATGCTGTAGAACTCATTAATGTTGCCCGCTATGTTGTTATGGACTAGAAATCCTACCCCCGATTCTCTCTTGTCTGGAAGACCTCTGTAGCAGAGGACGTGGCCGTTAGTTAGCACTGTGTAAGCCTCACCAGTTCTTCTAACCTCCCTAAGGCAAATAATATCCCAGGCAATGCCTGATAATTCTTCAATTAGTCCTGCTAAGCTAGCCTCACTCGAGAGGGTGCGCGTGTTGAACGTTGCCAGGTTCATTTTCCATTGGCGACCTGTCCGGACCCCGAGATTCTTAGCACCCTCTGCCGCGTAGCAGGTCTGACCACCGCCTTGGTCAGGTGCTCCGCAGCCACTGGGAACTGAGGGCCACGGGTTAATTGTCGGAGTCATGAGGGAGGTAGTGGCCGAATACTGCACCAGGGAGGCCAATTCCTGTTCTGGTGAGGGAGTGACTTTGATGAAGCTTAGTGGGCCTTCCTAGTTTGGTTGCACCTGAACTAGTATAGCCCCACTAGCTCTCGGCAATGTATTTTTTCTTGCCGGTGTCAGACACCACTCCATGTGTGAGAATGTAGTGGACTGGAGTAGGATTCGAACTTACGACCTTCAGATTTGAGGCCGGGTATTCTACCTCTGCTTCACGCCCACCACCGTTATTACGTTATAAAAAGAATATTTGCCACATTATAGGTACAACGCGTTAACACCGTCCGAAGCCACAAGCGCGAATATTCGATAAAAAATTATGTACTCTCCATAATACGACATCAACAACAACAAACGTTTTATTTTGGTTCACAGTTTGCACTGCAAACGGAGGAAGATTGGGCTAAACGTGTTTTGCAACACCTGACAAAGGCCCAGCCTCCTCTCGGTAATTCAGGCACATGTGGTTGTAGCATAAGATTTGCAAAATATTCCCCCAAATATTTACAAAATCAATAAGTGGAATTCGAACAGGTTCTACGCAACGTGTAATAATAAGAACAAATGCAAATATAACGGGTACGAAGCTTAAATACACTTCAGCAGTGCAAATCATTGTACAGTATGCAAAACAATAGCTAAAGAAATCCATCGTTGGTAGTAGTAAAGGATTCATTATGTAGGGAAATCATAACAAGGAGAAGAAAACAAGAAACAGGTAACTATACTGACATTACATCTCTCCTAATAGAAAAATGTTAGAAAGATTAGAAGAGAGTTTACTGTTTGAATTTTCTCTAATCATAACATCATAACATAATTTTCCCTTTAAACTACGAGGTATAATAACCAACTGTTTTTGAAAGCCATAATTTGTTCGTCTCGTATCAAACTCACAGTATCTATGCCGAGAATCGTAGGATGTGTTAAGATTGAAATATTTTTGCTCAAAATTTATTTCTCATTTCTGACTAGATTATGCATATATATTGATAATTTTCTTAAATATGCTTCTGGAATGTTCAGTAGGCTTTGTTTTAAAAATTAACCTTTTGTGCTTTGGCGAAATGACTGAATTTAAACAAATGCAGCTGTCTTTTGAAGTATGCAAAGTTTCATGAGGTTAGTTCTCTGGTTGTTCTCCATGTTAGTATGCTATAATGAAAAGAAGAATAAGCAGTAGAGTAATACAATAGCAGCTTTAATCGAACGGGTAATGCATGACAACATTTATTTATTAAGCCTACAGAACAAGCTACTTTATTGGATAAATGACTGATGCGTTCAGACCGCAAGATATTCTGTAGAAATACAGCAACTTGATTTTCGATTCGTGTGCAAGGCAGTTGGTGTGATATTTCAAGCAGATATAACTGTTAATAGTTTTATTCTCTGGTCTGAACACTACATAATTGCTTTTGTTGACATTAAATTGCCAGTGATCGGATTTTAACCACACTGCGAGTTCAGATAGCCACGCATTTACGATATCCTGTACTTCCTAACAATCCTGTTCAGCAAACATATACAATCGTGTCGTCAGCATAAATCACAAACCTCCTTACTACCATTTTCACAATATCCAATGGCTTGCAACACCATAGTTACCTGCTGTAGGTTTTGTACAAAACTATATGACGGTGAAAACGAGCAAGTGATACACGAACGCATTCAAATTTGCGCGATAAAACGGTGATGTTGTAGGAATACGAAAAAATGTATGAACCTGGCGGGTCGATCTTCAAATGATCCGAGTGCGTCATGGAAGTATACTTCCCAATAAAAAAAATCGCCCACCAACCTGTTCTCCACGAATACCATTTCTGTCTACGCTGCTCATGGTATTATCCATTTATATACTTTTGTGGCATCACTGTATGTTATATCAGAGGCACGTAATACGATGGCATGGGACTACTTCTTGTTGGGCTAGATTGCGATGTGTAACTATTGAAAGAAGAGCGCAAAATTAGGACACACCGATAGGAAGCAAACAGGACCAGCGCTCGCCCTGCCTCCATCATCATGTATGTGTTATTTGCACCTGACGTCAACCACTACGTAGGTACCCGTATGACGAGAAATGTCGGCTGATCCCGAAGGCAGTTCAGGCTACATTGCTTTAAGGTAATGTTTATTAACAAAATACTTTGTGAAGAACAAACCCTGGTTCCTATCCAAGAACGCATTGAACTTGCGTTGGGATGTGGTCATTTGTGGCAATTTGTAGCACTTTGTCTTACAATTGGCTATTGTAACGCAAGTGGGCCGGAATCGCTATTATCTGAAAGCGACTGAGTCTTCGACCAGATGTGCTGTGTCTCAACGACAGTGTCTGAAAACGCTAGCTCTCACGGGGGAACAACGTGGTAAACGCTGCCCTCACCAGCTTGTGGTGTTTACCCCTGTGTTAGACTTCGCTGTCTTCCAGACCGTCTCCGAAATGGGTTAAACAGTCACAAGAAATAAATGCACGAAATAATTATTGTGAGAATTTACGTTCCAGAACCACGATTTGATTGAACCGGTTTAATTTGGACCACCAGGGGATCGTCAACGTAGCCCCAATGCTGTGGACACAGGCGTTTGTGCATTTCCCCCCAATCGAAATGCCGGCCGCCGCGGCCGGTATTTGATCCCGCGACCTCGTACTTAGCAGAACACCATCGCCGCTGAGCCACCGCAGCGGGTAGTCACATGAAAATCGCAGTTCAAGTCCCAAAGCAATGTAAGCGATTTAATAAGAAAGCACGATATTTCATGTGTTATTTTATTAACATCTATTTCATATTGCAGATTTTTCGCACTCTCAAGAACCGTTCCAATGTCCGCGCTGAATGTACTGCGAGATGTAGTACAATAGTAAAACACCAGCAACAACACGCACTAGTACCATGCACTAGTGCCACCTGCAGCATCCTTTAAGTTTTCTGAAAGACACTGGTCTAGGGAGACATTTTAGTTCTGTTGTTTGTTTTGAGGTGTTAGTTATGACTAGTGTATAGTGGTATTATTCAATGCGTTTAATTAGAATGTCAAAATGTAAAGAAGTGTGGTGAGCGTTAGAACGTCAAGTGGGTATATTGCAGGCAACATATTAATAATTTTGAATATATGAAACATTGTATAGATATATCATGTATGTGGGACAAAAGAGGAGCTCCGTAGTGCTAACGCATTCCTGTCGCATGTGCCGCTAAAACACCACTGCATTATTTCTGATCCAATTCACCGTCAGGAGCATGCTAACCGTGCTGCCAGGCAAAGTTCTGAAATTTTAATTTAAGTGCATCTTTCTCTTTCTGTCATTCATAGCTAAATAAAAAGTAATATATTAAGCAAGACCAGATAACAACCACGACAACATAAAATTTGTTCAGCGACCCTGCTTTCACTTCAGTTGACAATTCCTGTGAACAATACATTCTTTTATCGGCGAAGTGTATGCGAAGGAAATCAGACCCTCCAAGGAACAAATATGTACAACGCTCCACACGCACAAAGAAAGTTGTTTGGTGTTTGACAGACCTTCTGTTTGCTGCTGCTTCCTTTGTCTTCGGAGCCGTCAGCGCTGGTCTGCCACGAATGTGCCTTTCGCGTTTGTGCTGGCCGGGCTTTACATAACGCCGGTAGAAGTGAGAGAGACGGTGTGAACCTCCTCCAAGCAGACGGGGCTTGGTTACGATGCGAAGCTCGAGCTCGAGTACATCTCGAACGGTCCCACATTGGGAGGCCCAAGAAGGGCTCTAGCCCGGACTGGAACGAACTGCGTTGCTCCGTTTGCATATTGAGAAATCCAAGAAAACTCTCCGCGCACCCAATCAGTGCACGAAGATCTCTCTGCGCAGAAACGGTCGCCTTTGTGCCTTACTTGTTTCTTCGTTTTGACTTTCTTTCAGTCTTCCTTTCTTTCTATATCTCTATCTTTTTTCTTTAAACTATCACTTTTACCATGAGGAGATATTGGATGGTTAAAGAATGGCCGATTCCATGCACTGGGGCAAATGGTTCAAGCCAAACTCTTAAGAGTCAACAAAACAAAATGGTACATCAGGGTAAGAAACGTGCATCAGTTTTGGGAGACTGACAAGCCTGTCCCGCGACCAGCCCGTAACGGTGATCAGCCACGGTGGCGCACTTTGAAAATCAGAGATAGGTGTTATTAAAGGGAGATACTTTCTAGCGATCCCTTCCGGTGATAGACTATCGTCTTCGAGACATTAGGCGTGTCTCTTCACCGGACGTGTCGATGTCGATGGACGCAAGCATTTCTTGCGCTGTGCGAAGATCGTGACCTTGGCACAGCCCCAGAAACGTTGGCAGCTAGAAGCGGCATTGCGTGTTTGTCGCGAGCGGCAACGCGATGAAGCTGCTAAGGTCCCCGCCACTATCGACGAGAGAGAATGCGCACGAAAATTATCCTGTCCATGATGCACGGTGGGGTAACAAGCTTGGATGGTGTTTCGGGGAACCGATTTTAGGCTACATGACTTAATTGTCTACTCTGACTGGTAGAAGTGCAGACGGCATCGCGACACAGGGAACCATTCGTGTGGCTGGAGCGTGCAACTGCTCATTGCCATATTCCTAATAAATCACTCCGGTGACCTACACCTCCGCAACTCCCGAAACACTGCTGGATTGCTCTTGCGCTATAAAATTGAACTGATTATGGGCTATCTTTAACGCGTTGTTCCTTTGCATGCGATGTTGAGGCACACTGTCGTCAGGTTGGTTTAGTATACATTATCTTCTTCCCAACTGAGTCACGGCTGCGCCCTCCTCCATGCGATTTACCGTGCGGCTCTCTCTCTCTCTCTCTTCACCCTTCTTTTTCTGACTCTCGCTAGCTTCTGACCTCTGCGCTAGGCATAACCGCCGTACATTTAGCGCAACTTCGTGGCGGAGACGCCGCCTGATAGTTGTACGCGTCGATCGCGTTTAATCGGAAGCTCTTAAGTCGCATTTGTCGCGCTTGTCATTTAAACGTCTACAAGGTCTGTACATGAGTAATGGTTTCAACTGCTATCAGTAAAATCGGTTTTCTTTACGGCTTGCCAAATGTGTGCGTGTGTATGCATCCGCACAGACTCCTGTGTGTCGATGTCTGTGCGTGATTAATTGTGACCGAGCATAAGGTCTCGTGTTTGGTACTCCTCAACAAGCTTGCTTTTATGCTTAGGTGCTAATGCGGTCCATTTCAGGAAGTTTGAATTCGCGTTTTATTTCAGGGGTTTTCGGTTCCTCGATAAACATTGCACACAATATCCCTAGCTTTATGCAAGTGGCACCCGGAGGTTTGAAGCCCCAGGTGCAAACGTTGCAATCTCGAACATGATCCACATGATATGGACGTGCCCGATCGTTGGAGAGCCAGACAGCACGAATGAGTTCAGGGAGGCACTGCTTCTCAACCAGGAAGAAAAATGACAACGTGAAGTCGTCCGTCTCGACCTGGCCGCTGCTGAGATCCAAGAGATCCCGGTCGACAGCTCAGGGGAACGACATGACTGGGATCGATCTACGCCTCGGATCCCCGTCACTCTCTTTACGGGTGCTAGTGTTATTTCTATCTCTCTGCACAAAATATATTTGCTTATTTTACGTGCGATGAGGCAGTTTACTTGCGATAATATATCATATTATAGTTATTTCTTTTATCCATGAAAGTGTTTTAATTATTCGCTTCTTTTAATGCGTAAGCATTCTTTCACGAGTACCCCAGCTCCGCCACGCGAAAAGTGTGATGTCTTGCATCTGCACAAAAATACGTAATTCGCGAAGTGAAAACTAAGAACGAACGATCAGACAGTAAAAGCATGGAGGAAGGAAATCGTAGGAGAGGCCCCGCCCAGCAGGGACGTATTGGAGAAAGTGTGGCGCGAGTCACGTGCTGTTTTGTAGTGAGAGCTACATTGGCCGTATTCTCGCCGTTTCGCTGTGGCCGGTGACTGCACCGCGAGCTGAGCCGTTGCCTAGCAACCGCCGCAGCTGGCAGCGCCGCTCGCCGTGCCATCTGGCATGACGTCAGAGGAGGAGCCGGTGAAACCGCTTTGCAACAATAGAGGAGGAGTCGGCGTTGCATCGTATATATAGAGAGGGCGTTTCGGTGGGATTCGTCGGCAGATATGGAAAGTGAGTCGGAGAGACTGAAAGAAGCCAGGCTTCGTCGTCGGAACGAAACCAAGAGGAGGCAGCGAGCCGAGGAGACGGAGGAAGAACGAGCCGCACGCCTCGAGAAGCGTCGTAAGTACGAAGCGGCCAGGCGAGTGGATTCAGATGAGGATAGCACCCGAAACGTGTTCAAGTCACTGGACGACAACCCCTTATGCTCCCGCCTCAGCGACCATCGGGCCGTCTTTGTGGCAACTGAGAAACTACAAGATGAAGACTTTCAGAATAATTGCGTTACACTTTATAAATGTCTAGTCTTTAATGTAACCATAACTTAAGGAGAGGTAACAACCAAACCAAAAAACTCAGATGTACGAAGCTAAACGATAAAGATGTAACCGTAGAGAGAAGCAAGCAAAACAATAGGATTAACCGTACCTCTCGCTACGCACAACCAGGCATAATTGAGTTAAGCCACAGCCAATTGTTTCGCAAAGGAGCACTGGTACCCCAAACGTCAACATTTTATTTATTTATTTATTTATTTATTTATTTATTTATTTATTTATTTATTTATTTATTTATACAAAATATCCCTAAAGGCCCTCACAACCGAGGGTATTACATAAGGGGGGGGGGGGGGCACAAATACGACAAAAGGAACACATGTGACACTATGTGTCTCCTGTGGCACACGTGTGCCATAGCAACCGCGCTCCTGCAGCTCTCACTGCTGCTGTCGACCTCTGAAAAGTGAGATAAGATTTTTCGGCTGATGACTTTCTCGAAGCACCTGTTCTTCACGAGAAAACCTGGATTTGGAGTGTGGTGTGTAAGCCTGAAAGTTGTGTTTTCGGTCTGTGAGTGTGAATGTCAGCCAGCAACGGATACACTCAAGTAATCACGGCGCGGGTCTTCGTCGTCTTCTTCAACGTGCCACGAAAAACACAGAGCTCGTCTGCTTCGCTAAATCTGCTACTGAAGTTTCGTAGGCTTTGTTTTGACGCGCGTCGGCCGCACACACTTCCGGCGGCTGGTAACAATGCAAGTTCAAAAGTCGCGCCCTGCTCGCGCCTATCTGCTTCGGCGATTTGATTGGAGGCGCAAAGGGAGACCCACGTGGCAGCACTTCCGGCTTCAATAACGTGACGTCAGGGCCTTTCCTATTTTGTTTCTTTCCTCCATGTAGTAAAGGAAGTTAGTAGATGGCTGCATAGCTGGAGGCACTGCCACGCTCGTTGTGGCAAGGTCACACTTCCAAGATTTACCGACCTGCCTTCGCACTTAGCGCCACCCCCCGCGGGCGGTAGGTATTATATGCCTCGGCACGAACGCCAACCACTTCCCTCGGGTGTGTAGTCGAGATTTAGAGGCGCCAGATTTGTGGGGCCCCTTGCTACAGTGCATAATTCAATAAAGGAACTGCGCCGCGATGCCTTCGAGACATACGCTGCTTGCTCGCGAATTTGCGTGCAGCGCGTTCGTGCATGCTGTATGTGCACAAACGGGCCGCGTCAGCTACATTCGAGAGGGAAGTTAAGCTCCCAATCGGAATAGTCGCGTAAGGATATATCGACGCTACTAGTGAAGGCAACTAATCCCAAATTTGGGGATGTTACGTTAGGCTAACCGCACTGAAGCATCATTTTTCAGGTGATGACTTATTCGGTAATTGTGTTGATGCCTTTCTATGAATAGATGCACAGCTGGCAAAAAAAAATTGGGACGAATGAATGATGTAAACTAGTTTGAATACAGAAACTATCTCGTAATTACAACGTACTTGAATACATTTGCAGTGAATTGTCTTCTTCCGCTGCACACAGGTTTCCGTTCTTTCCTCTAATAGTAATAACAAGATTGAGATTTGTACTTCATCTCAGTGTAGTGCACAACAAATAAAAAACGGCAACGTAAATCTAGTTGAGAACAAGATAAGATGCCTTCTCCTACTTAAGGGAAAGAAGATTAAAATACGGACTTAATCAGGGAGAAGTAAAAAAAAAGAAAAAGAAAACTAGCAAAAGACTGCCTGAGAAAGATGGGATGGAAAAGCTTTATTCTGGAAGCTGATGGTTCGCTGTCCTACCTTTGGGGAAATGGAGAATGAAGTAATGAATAGAAGTATGCCTTTGCGAGAATTTCTGCTTCAATGGCAAAAATCCTACAGCGCCTGCAGAGAATGAATCACGGACAGCGAAAAAAGGGGAATATAGTACAATTTTTTTTTGTCACCGTGTTTCTGATTACGAATAGTTAAAAATATCCTTCCTCGTCCCTCGAGGCACAAAAACTTAGAACAGTTGCATTAGAATTCCCGGGCACAAATTTGTGCGGCACAAATTGACGAGGTTTTACTCTGGGAAACTATAAATTTGAAACAAAACTGAAGGCATCATGTTTTTTGACAAATATCTATGCCACACAATTTCGCGAACGGTAGCGTTAGGGACACACGTTACCCCAGAAAGGTCGGTACAGATAACGGAGCCTCACTTTCACCGCACTGCCGGCAACTTCCTTAATGAAGTGCTTAGATATCGACTCGGGAAGCCGATATCGCACGCGTCCGACGGTAGCATTCAACGCTCTTTCATACTTTCCGCACGTCGTCTGGGGATTTGTTTTGCCCCTGGTGTGATTATCGATGTCCTAAATCATTGATCTCCTTTCTATAGCCTTTGCTTGATTTTTGCTTCTGTGTTTTTCTTTGTGGGGGTGGTGACTTGTTTCTTTGTTTGTCTTGTCATTATCTAGGCGGTTCATTCTGCCTTTGCGTCACTTATGCAAACACGGCCTGTTGCTATCCGTGTGACGATCACATAGTCTCGCCAATGAAGACTGTAGCGCGGGCAAGGAGACGCCGGCAGCTTTCTTAGCTGTGTCAAGACCTATGATGTGTCCGCCGTTTTTACCGTACGCCTACTTGCAAGTTGCAAGGCTAACGCTAAGCCTAACGTGGCGCAATAAATCTCTGTAATTGAAGGTAAAAAAATGACGAAATATTGATGTCACGAAAAAAGAAATGCGGGTGAAACCATCGGTAATGATTCTCAATGACAGTCTTTTAGCTTGTTTGAAATCCAGTGGAATTTTGTTGAGCGGCATATTATACAAACAACTCAAAGAACGAAGCAAGCACACGTGTGCAATACATTCGAGAACAGATTGACGTCATCATCATCATCATCATCGCCATCATCATCATCAGCCTATATTTATGTCCACTGCAGGACGAAGGCCTCTCCCTGCGATCTCCAAGTACCCCTGTCTTGCGCTAGCTGATTCCAACTTGCACGTGATACGCAGATTGACGTTATACGCAGTAAATCCACCTCGTGACCTCACCACGTGACACATCTGCCACGGATCACATTGTAGCCGGCATCGGCCCAATTTACTATTTCACTGTAACCGGTATTCACGCACGTTATACTCGGCACAGACGGTGTGGTCGTGCCAAATCCCGGCATGGATGGCAAATATTTATTAAAACAGTTGTTTGAATTCGCATATTTGTTGCAGTAAGGCTATTTCGGTACCGTCTGTTGCTTCACAGCGTCATTCTGTAGAGAACAAAACTGGTCACCGGCACATCTGTATGGGTAGTACGGATGACTATATATATAAGCCGACTTGTTATACGTTATACGACTCGTTTACATTTTGCACCAATTCATTAAAGCATTGGATCGTTTCAATGAGCCTAGAAGCTAAAAGCGAAAACCAAGGTTGTTGCATCTTTGACTGCATGAACTTCGCAAATGGTGCTGAAACAACGTGTAGTTTGCCCGGAAAGCTTGCTAGATGCGCTGATAGTTAACGCCAAAATTGATAACCGCGATAGCAAACTAAAATACGTGAACTGATCCATCAATATTACTGAGTTGTGAGTGCTCTTTAAATGGGCAAGTTAGTGGGCAGAACTGAAGCAACAATCTGTGTAAATTATCCGTGAGTGTATCACTTAAACAACTAAGCTTTACAGGAGCGTTCGAAACTTCGTAAAATTTCATCCATGCAATCCGATCAAAGCATAAGGTACACCGCGCCACGTGTCACGTGTCGCACATGGGCCACTGTGAATGCACATATTTAATGGGACCAGCGTCTGCGTCAATATATAGTGAGAAAGTGTGTTTACGTCTTGTGGTATTGAACACTCACGAACGCACGCAAATACACAAGTATGTACATACATACATGCGAAAGCGAGCAAACACACGCGCACGCATCCGACAGCAACCACGCAATAAGAAACAGACACAGATAACAAACGCACGCAAACGCTTTGCACAGAGAAACACACACACGCACACACGCCCGCACAAAGGTTGTCCTGCTTACATCCAGCATAGACACTGAAACAAACAACATGCACACAAACAGGCACTCGCGTTAGTATAAACGCCCAATAAATACAAATGCCAAGCACACAGAAATTCACACATTAATACACGCACTTGAAAACAATCTTGCGAAAAAGGTCACTAAATATACGCAAACACGCTACATATACACAAACAGACATGCACACGCCCGCGAAACGACAAACACAAGCATGCACACAGACAACCAAATCAAACAAACGCACGCAAAAAATACAAATACAAACACACGCCACATGCGCCCCCCGCCCCGTGCACATGCGGTCGTAAACAAATCACATACAAGCACTCGAACTTGCTAGGCTATTCGGGAGAGGCTTGTTTACGTTTACTTATCTCCGCGGTCTGAAAGAAAACAACCGAACAATCCCAACGTACTTTGCCGCGTTTGCTGTCACCGGGCCTGGCAGACTCACGACAGATGGTGCGCGAGCTGGCGGCAGAACCAGTGACCCCTTCTGGCGGCAGGCGATTACAGACAGTCCGAAAGAGACAAAAAGAGAGAAAATGGCGCGGCGGGTTGTACTGTTAACACTGCCTCGTATATATAAGGCAGCGAGCGTGGCACTTCACTTCCAGGATCAAACAGTTTATTTTGCGTTTACTCTTTGCAACGACTCTTTTACACTGACCGGGCTGGGAACCTCTTTTCTTGTCTTCGCTGTTGCTATCCGCAACTCCAGGCTGTCAGAAATACTGTGCAGCCTGATGAAGGCAGTATTGGCGTCGTTAATTCTTAAGCGACTGAAGTCGTGCGGACGTCTCTGCACATGCCGGTGTCTTTACAACAACTGGAAGGTGAAAAATTATGCTATATTAGTTCAGCGATGAGCAGAACTGCCCTTTGAAACAAAAACAATATATATATATATATATATATATATATATATATATATATGCAGACTGAATGCACAGCTTGGAATCTATGTGAAAGCGTTAATATTGTGTGCCGGGAGGATTCGCCGTAAGGCCATTTGAGGAACAAAAAGTAAATGAATGCTTCAAACCCTGCATCGTGCAGGAACTGCAGAGATGTGTCTGTAAACTTAAATTCGACAAATGTGTTATCGTCGGCAGCGGGGTTTCCCAGCATAGTGATTACGCAGCAAGACACGGGAAGCCCCATCACGTGACCGGCATTGTCCATGCGACAGCGGATTGCGCCATGTCAGGGATCAGCTCACCTTACTTGGCAAGATGCTGACCGAGCAGACGAGCCAAATCGCGGAACAAGTGGAATAGAAAGCTTCTCTTTAATAATGACGTTAGGCTTTTCAACGCATATATCTGTTGCAGTGAAAGAGTTTAGTTACCATTTGGTGTTTCATTGCGCAATTAAGTAGAGAACACAGCCGCCCACCGGCACATCTGTAGGGGTATTACAAATAAGGAAGGTAACTTAGGATGGAGGCAGGCTACAAATGAGGGAAATACCGACCATAGGTGATAGCGATGCAGGTGCAAGTTTAAAATAAATCTGGAGCCAACCCCTAATACGCCTTACATATTCCGGTTCTTGCTTTGAAAGTGTCATTTGGTCGGTCGGTCGGTCGGTCGGTCGGCCGGCCGGCCGGTCTGGCGGGTATTGTTTCGATCATAGTGTGTCAATCGTTGGGTCATAAAGCCCGTCAGGCACAATAGCTTTGTCGTACCGACTGCCTGCCGCAGAGCCAGCCAATTATTGCGGTTGTATTTGTGTTCAGTGCTGTTGTCATGCTTGCGTTATCAACTTAACAGGCTCTTCGATGTATCTTGCTAATTTTGTTGTCGACTGGCGTACTGGTTCAGGCAAATTACGAATCGCTTTTGTGTGACGCCTCCTGCCCAGCTTAAAACAACACTGCACGCATTTAAGTGGGAGAGGCGTACTGTACGGCCGCATCGTGGTTGCGCATCAATTCTGGGTATCAGTAGTCGGCTATCCTTTCCCGAAAAACTTTCTTGCGGTAAATCAGACGTGCCACTAAGAGTTTGTAAGAAACGGCGTATGTGTGTGCGTGCGTGCGTGCGTGCGTCAGCGCATGGTATTGCAATGTGATTACCGGAAAACGTCTGTGGCCGCTCTGCATGTCCCAAAGAGCCGTCCCAGTTGAGCTCATCAAAAGGCCTGCAGGGAAGTCAGCCGTTTCTAACGATGTCTCCGCGAGCAGCCACTCAACTTGACAACGGGAGCTATGGTTGCCGTCTCGACCACAGTGCTCGCGTTCGCAGCTCGGTAGGCGTAGCACGCTAATGAGTTTCTGGCTCGGTCGTTTTCACCAGACTCTTTGTGTCTGAGTGTTTACAAACTCTCTTTCCCACAAACTAAGTTGCGCAATACCTGTTTGCACTGTTTCAAGCGTGCAGACTAAAGAAGTTAGTAAAGTGGAGAGACTGTTGTCTGTCGTCTGCAAAGCGTTTCAAAGGACAACTCGTCTTACGTTGGGAAAGAAATCAGGAGAAGGCGACTGTGCCTAAATGAGACGTATACAGCGAAGGTAGATGTGTGTAATCTCTTTTTTGGGTGCTATCCACTTGAGTGAAACGCATAAGGTATACAGTCATCGAAAGCGGCTCTGACGAGTGAGGTCAGCACGACCTCGAATGATTAACGCCATGCGATTGCATATACGGATGGCGAGAGAAGTGTTTCGTACAGCTACCACGTGGGAGGACTGAAGAGTGACGTCAGAAAACAGCCGAACCAATAGCCACTCGCCATATCAGATGCATGGGAGAGAGCTCTTCAATAATGCCGGACGAGTGACATCAGCCTGAAAGTGGGGCAGTGGTGCCTCAAGCGTATGAGTGCTTGCCGAGAAAGAGAGAGAGGGAAAATTGATAGAGGAAAGGAAGGGATGTTAACTAAACTCCATCTCGCAAGTAGTTCGCAGCACTGTGGAAGCTGCGCGATTCCTTAGCCAATAGGAAAGCCGAATGCCCCCTCGAGGTGTCTTCATCCGCGCCGCGTTGTCTGCTCAGCGGCTGCTTAATTCTCGGCATAGGACGCGCATGCGCAAAGGATCCTAGTATGTCACGTGTCGCTGTAACTTATCACGAACCAAGCAAGAACAAAAATATCTAAACATCGTCAATAATCAGACAGTTACGTCCGGAACTGTATTTCGCTGCGCAAGGATAATGCCTGTGTCGACCTCGTGTGTTCGACAGAGCTGCAAACGAATTGAGAGATGTTGGCTACGCCGTTGACTACCCTGCACAAGAGAAGGCGGTAAAGGGCATAGAAAGAGGGAGGGCACAAATTCGCAGATGCATCTGCCCACGCGCATTGAAGCGTCGATTGTTTAGTTTATCACAAGCAGTCACGTAGGCTTGTGCGTCTTTAGAAACGCTGTGGCGTTCTTGCGACCTTGCACATCGCAGATGCACGAGGCTACGGTCCCGGGATCTTACATTCTGAAAAGCCTAACATACAGTGCGATATTTCTGAAACCTCGACATCTGCTGAACCATTTGTGGCACTCAGCCATTCGCGAATAAATCGAACGTGCTTTCCGAGTTTATTAGTATTTTTTGCAGCAAACGATGTCTAATCCCCAGTACAGAGATTAGTGCAGCAGTTCACTGTTCACATTATTCCTTTTTAAATAATTTGGGGGGGGGGGGGGGGGGGGGCAGCCTATTTTCAAAGGGTAAATCGCTGCTCAGTGAAATCACTCTTTCTCTGAGAGCTCTCGGTTCCTATTCCAAGGCAAGCTTTTAGATTACGACTGCATACACCATTTATTTCAGGGTGCTTTGTCTGTCACTGATGCCTCTGTGGAGGTAAGCTAGCTATATTGCTTTCGGAATATTGCGGCAAATCGACCGCTGCAAGAATGTGGATTCGTGGAAATTGTTCGGATATTTCAAACGCCAGCCCAAACTCGACAAACCATTGCGCTACATAAAGCGAAAAGAGGTCGCGGACGTAGCACTTCGAGAGCAGTGCTTTCAAACTCGTATGAAAGCCGTGGCCCAATCGCCGATTTCCGGTCGTCCGCATTGGGAACTGGCGAAGAAGCAATGAAAGAGAAGCAGTTGTTGATGAAATCACGCTTAGAGCTTTCAGCCGTTCGAAAGTTTCGAAACCCGCGGTGGGCTCCCATATTACAAAAGGTTCTGGGCCTACAACTCCTCACCATTCTGCGCTTCACCGCTAAAGTGCTACCGCTTCCAGAGCCGGGAGAAGCTCATTTCTCACTGGGTCAGAGGCGGCATTTCGAAAGTGGTAAGATTACTACAACTGCAGCAAAACTGCACGCACACGCGCGCACGCACCTTTCCTTCTGCTCTCGTATATATATATATATATATACACACGAGAGAAGGGCCACCGAGGGGCTCGGTTTTGTTAATCATGACCATGCTTTCCTTGGCTTCACTGACGGTTGGCCATATATATATATATATATATATATATATGACACAGGTCCGGTGTAGTGGTGGTGGTCGCGTCGGCGGCGGGGTGGTTTCTATGATGGCGAATTGTTTAATCCAGTTCTATATTGCATAGTTTTTGAATAATTAGCAGCTGTTGTCATCCTTCAACATAAAATGTGCTCACTTTCTCGTATATTCAAAACGTATGCAAGTTCCTGTCATTGCAATGCACGCCATAAACTTTATTAAAACTTGTATAAAATCATCATGAACAAATAAGCAGTTTACTTGCAGGCTCGGGGCTCATTGGTGAAAGTGCTTGACGAGGCTTTAGCTGGAAGAGCCTGATATCCCGAGCGATGTGCATGACATGCCGCACTATGCAACATCTCGTGTTTAATCTCTACTGTGAACGTCAGGGTTAAAATTTGCCACACATTTTCTCCAGTTTTATGTTTTTTCGCGTACAGTTGCTGATTTGAAATATCGGAAAGCTATTGAAACAAAAAATATTCGTACATGCAAACAGTGACTTTTTGATTCGATGGCTGAATCGAACAGGGCTATATTTGATTGCATATTCGAGGGCTTTGAATATTCGCACATTCCTCAAAAATATTCATCTAAGCCTGCTTGGGCTAATCAGGTTTTACTACATTCATTGGAGTCTGTTAGGCCTATCTCTCTTTATGTTGCATTGATATGGGCGCTCTAGGCTAATTTTCTCCTTCGCTGTGGCCATGATGTTCCGTATATATTTATGTATATGCACGCTGATGTTCACCTATTCTGTATATGCAAAGATATGACATACAATTGAACCGCCAAAGTTTCGGACAATCCCAAACGGAACGCTAACGTATTCTGAGCAGAATTTCGCGACGGAAATCTTCAGTAGTGCCTATGTTTGGGTTTCTGTTAAGCAGGCATGGCTCCAGTACTGCTCTGCTTTGCAATTTCGATTCATAGTAAGCAAAAATGATATTTAAAAAGGTTAACTAGCCAGTTATCTTTATTTACTACTTATACAGTGCGATTTCTCCTGAAGCTAATCACCGTTTCATCAAGAAACACAACTGCATGAAAAGTCGACGCAATGTTATTGCTCACATGTGACTCATAAAGAAGTATGTCCGAACTAAACTGTTTCTTACTCGAAACAGAAGGAACGCCAAGAAAGAAAATTCAACGAAGTGTTTCAAGTGTCTTTGAAAGGAACATAAACCCTGCCAGCTGCTTGCAACGAGTGAATAAAAAGCGTATAAACTGAACAGAAAGGGAGAATGCCGTGTGTCCTGCGTGCACTGAGTGTCGCACGCATTATTCATAAAACTTGGAAGACCTTGCTTTTTTTTCTTCTTTTTTTTACTCTTCCGTGAATGCTTTGAATATATGATGTAAACCCCTGGAGTTGTTCTCGTGTTACGCGAGGCGTGATCGTGTTAACGCCGTGCACTGAAGCGTGATATAGGCACGCAAATTCCTTCGTGTTGCACCAAGTATAGGAACTGTCGAGAAATGCAGATGTCAGAGGCGCCACCGTGACGGAATGGAAAAGTTATGAGAAAGTTCATGCATCAACAATCTTCTCTACTACTTCTACTTATCTTTCTCGTGAGCTCAAGTCTAGAATGAACATAAAAACGATGCAAAAATATGTGCGTCCTTGAGACCGCCATGTCTCCTTTTGCGTTAAATTAGAAATAATAATGTTTGGTAGGCAGGAAATAACTGGTCGCATTCCTGTTCATTATGTTAGAAAAAAAGTAGCTTGCGCAACCCTAACTCGTGGTTGTTTTTCACTGTAAGCAAAGAGGAAGAAAAAAAAAAGTCCTTGAAAAGACTAGAAAGAGTCGGATGTTCATCGTGAAAAAAAAAGAAAAGAAAACAACAGAAAAAAAAGTTACGTGGTGGTTCCATTAGATGGCAAGTCGCAACCTTTAACTCTGGATATTGGCGATGCGAAATATAGGGAGTCGATTTCCCTCCACGCATAGTGCGCATTTGTGGAACTTCTTTTTTTTAATTTAGGCCTATCATTTATTTACTCCGCCCCCCCCCCCCTCCTCATTCCTAATCATCTTCTTTTTCTGTAATTTTTTTTATTTTTTGCTTTTTAAAGGCACGTTTATATTAGAAATTGATGACCGAGTCACGACTGATAATATTCACGTCATAAAGGTTCTTTGAGAACACGACGCATAGACTTCTCATAGGTACCTTATGGGTGTCATATAAACGTATTCAAAGGAGCAGTATAAATGTAGGCAGGAAAAAAGAAACTGTGTCCCTTGGCAGTGCTGTGCGCGTCGCGTTTGCAGTGTCGTGTTAGAGTTTTTCGGGGCATCATGGCCTGTCCGGAGAATGGAGAGCAGTGAATATTCGAGAGACTCGGGGAGAGGCAGCGGAGGAACATGCAAAAGAAAGAAATAAAGAAAGAGAGAAAGTAAGACCTGTGCTTTTGGCCGTGTGACAGCTTTCTCAAAAACGTGTGTAGCGGCGCGGGCCCAGTAAGGAAGCTAATCGAATAGGCGCTGGCTTGATGGATAGACTGCCATCTCCGTCTACCTTGGCTGCACAGTAAGGCAATGGAGTAGCTCCGGAAGCTCACCGAAGCAAAGCGGCCTCAAGTGACAGGTCTGAGTGGTTCACCTGCAGGCTGTTCAAACGTAACTAAACTATACGGAGACTAGGCACACGCCTAAAGTTGTGAATATGGTCCCAGCGGCAACATGGCGATGGGGAATAGGAACCTCTGGCTGGTTCATGAAAATAGATGACCTATGCACCTCTACTGAGACAAGGTTTATTCGTGAATTTATCCATCTATGGCGCATCCTACGAAAAAATATTGATCGACTTCCGCGTTTGATCTTGTACGCATTGCTTTGTCTTCGTGTTCAGCTTTTAGTGAATCTGCATGTCGTATTCTGTGCCTTCTTGGCACGTTCTTTTTTTCTTCTGAGTCTGTAACATTTGCGTCTATGCACGAATATTGGAAGCTTCTATCTGTCACGTGCCTTTGTTTTTGCGCGGTTGCTTAATATTGTTTGTTTCGTTGCGCGAGCTCCAATTTGTCCGTATACGGCATTTGTAACTTCATCTATGTGCACTTATTTACTCTCGGTTATCTCTGAAACGAAAAGTCTGAAGGGTCATCGATGTTTCAGATGCACAACTCCGCACCAAAAGCACATATCACAGTTATGTAAACCGCTTTAGATGTCTCTATACGGGAATCTTACCAAATTGCAATACCATTTTTCACTCCTGAGTTAGAGTTTAGAACAAGCTTTTATAGCTTTTTAATATTTAGAGACTTTTCGAGACGTGAAAAAAATTTATTAGATGGCATAAATTGAAAGTATGATTCCTGCAGTCGGTAGATATATTACGTTTTCTTTCAAGCACTACGCATGTCATCAAGTTCGGTGCAACAGATACCGAGCAAAACTATTCGTATATTCCCTTGTATTAAGATAAAAGTCTGTGAGGTAAAACTTTCTATTGAATGGAAATCCAAGAAAAACCCAATAAATTTACATTGACGAAGAATTTATTCAGAATTATACGTACCTGGGTAATTCACAGGTTATTGATCGAATATAAACACAACGAAGACGAAAGTATAACATTTTTTTTTAATTCAATTCCTCGTGGAAATTTCAATGCCTGTGCTTCTATGTTACGTCACAATTTCTTTTCGTATTTGAGGCACTGTGGCTTAATAAATGTCTCTGAAACTTGCTACGTTCAGGCTTCGGCTCCTTTAGCGGGAATCGTAGTGCATCTTTACCGGCAAGAAAATGGACTAAGCCTGACGGCACGCCATCGAAATCCACGACACCGCAGCGAGTATGCGCATCGCTACCTGTCTTTTGTTTCTGCGTCTTCTCTGGTTTATGAACAGCTGATCCCATATTAAAGCGAGTAGCGTTTGATGCGCAACCGCTTTCATCGATAACTCCGTGCAGCACATTTACAGTTGCATTTATAGCGCAATCAGTGTGCAGAGTCAAATGTGCAAGCAGACAGCGGGCGACGCCGCGTACGAAGTAACGTCTGAAATGCTTTCCACGTAACGGCGCTTAAAGCTCCGGACAGGGCGCACTGAAACGCTCACGGGCAACTAGAGACGAGCAAACTCTTTCAAAGTCACAAATTGTCGCAGAACGTACGCCTCATCACAGAACCGAACGTTCTATGCGCTACAGACGCGCGATTTCCCTCAAGCGTCGACGACAAGCATTGCATTCATCATGCGCCTGCCAAGCGGATTCCTTTCAGAAAAATGCTCATCATTTATAACGACTTGGCTTGATCGATATATTCGAACAAAGCAGCGGGTGCATTTTGAATGCTGCCGCCATCATCAACGTGCCTTGGAAAAACGGTGACGGCATTTAACCTTCCTTGCGCAACGGTGGCTGTTCGCGAACTCTTGCGACACTTCTATGGGCGATCGACGAGTTACGCGCAGAACCTGTCTGAAAAATGTATGCTTGCGTGTCTCATTCGAGGCGCGCTCAGACTGTCAATGTAGGCTGAGAGGCGGCAAGCACGTTTAAACCCGAGCGCTGCTTTCAATCAGAAACGTATTTGCATATTCAATGAGCGCCCTCAGAACGCGTCGCATCCAACTTTGAAGGCCGGTTAACGAGGTGGTTCAAGAGGCACTGCCGTCGCGAACTTTGAATGTCTCGGAGGAGTATAGGCTAATTCAATTGCCACTGTGTGGATGCCCTGTGTATGAGCAACGAATATACAGCGCGCGCGCGCGTGCACGCACGCACGCACACAGAAACACACACGCATGCACGCACATGCACACAAGCAGGCAGGCACCACAGCAAAAAGAGCTTCTGATCCCGTCTAAAGTGATCACCTACCATAATACTGTAACGCCATTGTACAAAATGTCAATTTATCTCTTCCTTCTCATCTTTCAGTCCCCTTTCCCCCTTCCCCAGGGGAGGGTAGCCTACCGGTCTCAACCTGGGTAACCTCCCTGTCTTTCCTTTACGACTCCTTTCTCCATCTCGCTCATAGAGTGCCACATAGTATAAAATGAATGCGTAAAAGTGTAATAAATAAATAAATACCCAAGGTTGTATATAGAAAAGCAGTAACAGCTCGCTCCCACACTTTCACACATCACAAAAACTAGTGACATTCTGACTCTCACAACGACTTAATCATCCACAGGGAACGAAGGCGTAGCAATGAAATCTATCGCACTGATTAAACGCCTCTCGCGATACCATCGTCACGTGGTGCGGAGCTTTCGGTCAAGTTTCGTGGCTCTGCACCAAGAACTCTAGCCTAGTCACTAAATGACCTCAGTCAAAAATATCACCTCGGGCAAGAACACTAACCACGGATAAAGGGCGCCTATTCAGCAGGTTCGTACGGCTACGCAGATTACCTTCCTGGTGGTAGAATTGGGGTCATTCGATGAGCAGATGCTCGTCGCGAGTCCACATGACGTAATGTCACGTGGACACGCGACCCGATATGGGAGAACGAAGGGCAGAAATGTCCTTTGCGGGCATTAGCAGACGCCCAATCCCGCCGTTGCAGGGCCTTCCGTCCCGACCATCGCGTGTCCTTCTTCGCTGAGCGGGAAATAAGGCAGGCAACAGCCGAAAGCGCCTAGCGATACCAGATATCGTTGACAGAGCCTCGCTTTCGCAACGATGGACTTGCCAACCCCAAATTAATCTTTTTCGTGTCATCGTGACTGTAATAAAGTGCCGACAAAGACCACCGCAGATCCACACGTGTAAGTACCAGTGCACCTCAAGCGACCATGGCGTAGATTGCAGTGAAAGTTTAGTTGGGCCTGGTTACTTCAGATCTGTTTTCAGGTGGTCCAAGCAAGACATCACGGCCTCTGCACACGTTACTTTGTTAAACATATGAAATGCTAGAAAAAGCGAAGACGCCGTACAAGGGCACTACCGCTTCGAAAGCGCCTAAACAAAGGACATGAAGGAAAAATAGGAACGAAAAAAAAAATCAAGCGAGAAAGAAGGGAAGAAAGAAGCAATGAAATAAAAAAGGCAGAAGTAGAATAAAGTTGAAATTAAGGAATCAACTAGGGAGAGAATGATGAAAGAACAAGAAAGAGACGCGAAAGCGGGACAGGCAAAGGAAAGGAAAAGACGAGGAAAGAAAAGCATGAACCGTCGAAGCAAACAAAGACGAAGCAAGCAAAAGAAAATAAAGCATATAATAAAAGGCGAAGGATGGAGGAATGAAGAAATAAAGCTAACAAAGCGAAGGCGTGGAATGCAGGGCGAGGAGAGGAGAAGGAAGGGTAAAGTGCAGCGGGCAACATCTAATGAAAAGATGTCAAAAGCAGTAAGGGCGCTAGATGTCCCACCGAGTCTTTCATCTCAATCAGCGTCGGTCTTTTCTCGGCACGCCCTGGGTGTCGTAATTCCTTGCCTCCGGGCCCTCATACGAGACGTACTGCATTTACTGGGGCAATCTGAGTGTCTTTAATATGTGCGGCAAAATGAAGTGCCGTTCTAGTTAACACCAATCACCACTGCATATTTTTTTTTGTAGAGTTGGTAAGTGTCAAATATAACAGGCATGCCCTTCGCACCTTTCCTTAGGGCATATTTCTCTAGGCTAGTAGTACGCACTGGACATTAGCAAATGGATTGGCCTTATGGCCTTACTATATAGCTTCCATATAGTGAGTATTAATTTCATTTGTTTAGCAAATGGTGATTACCACATATATCCTAACTGCGATAGCTGCGGAAGAAGTACATCGAAAGAAACATTGCCTTCATCAGTATTGTTCTGTGCTTTACAATCACCTACATTCTTCGCTGGTACGCCATACTTATGTAGAAGAAGACATAATAAAATACAGTGTTGTCGAATTGTTTGGTAAACTATAAAATGTATTTTACCCTTATTCCAGAGTGGAACTCTCTTCGTCACAGCAGTTAATAGTTATCGCCAACATTTTGCAAATGTTTACTTTATTACCTGTATAATAGCTCACCGTTGCAAACTATTACCCTACTCTTACAATGAGAGTTCCATTGTAGCAACAGCTTGTCTCTTGGGGTCCTAAATGAAAACTTTTAGCACCAGCGTGTTTAATGCATGAAGTGGTGAGTATGTATTTGACGATGAAGTCTCACTTGTAACTGAGCTTCTTCACTGTCATATTATTGGATGCTTTCCGCACAAACCTACCAATAACATTTTACCCTATTCAATTTTGTAATGTCACCGTATGAGCGCCCAGATAGAAGCGCGTATGTAACGCCATATGTAACCGTATGAGGCAGAAACTTGGAGGCTAACACAGAAGCTCGAGTACAAGTTAAGGACCGCACAAAGAGCCATCGAACGAAAAATGTTAGGCCAAAGTTAAGAGACAAGAAGAAAGCGGTATGAATCAGAGAGCAAACGGGGACAGCCGATATTCTAATTGACATTAAGAGAAAAATGAGAAGTTGGGCAGGCCATGTAATGCGTAGGATGGACAACCGGTGGACCATTAGAGTTACAGAATGGATACCAAGAGAAGGGAAGCGCAGTCGAGGGCGACAGAAAACTAGGGGGGTTGATGAAGGGGTTGATGAAGTTAGGAAATTTGCAGGCGCAAGTTGGCATCAGCTAGCGCAAGACAAGGACAATTGTACATAAAAATAGGCTGCTGTTGCCGCTACTCCGAAGTTTTTAACAATGGCCCAAGAAAGGGCCAACGTTGGCATTTCCTAATTTGTAAGCACGCTTCTCAGGAGTGCACATCTGCCCAGCAAATGGCGGCTCCGATATTAGTTCAAATCAAGACGGTCTGCTAACTGGACATGCTGAGGCTTGTGCTTTCCGCACGGTTTCACATCGAGAGCAACGTCATCATTTGTTCATGTTATAAGTCATGAAAACTGTGCTCACGTCTGCGCAGTTCGCAAAAGTGATTACGTCACCATTAATTAGGCAAACTGCCTCGCAAAAAAAAAATAACTGTCTTTACGATTATGAGAAAAGGTCCATCGGGTCTACACTAGCTTGCTTTTCCAGCGCTCGCGTAGCGCCTTGCCCCTCCAAGCTTCACAGCACTACTATATTAACCCCGACCAAATGATGGGTTCGGGGATATCCAATCGGCAGCCACTATACAGGACTGAACTGCCAACGACCGCATTCTTAACCTCCGGGGGCTAGTTTCGGCGCAATGTCCCATTCGGCGTAGGACCCAGAAGCAATAAAGTTATTGCCTCTTCAAGCCGCGCGACTACTTTCCCTAATTACAAACCCTTTTCCTTCTCTTTATTTGTCACAAACAGTTTTTTTTGGCTTCCTAAATGCAGGCTGCGATGAAAGTATCGACCTCGACCCAGCGACACGCAGCGAACCTCCTTTTTTTTTGTTGGCAAGCCGAGAACCTGCAAGGACACTGTACGTTGATGAAGCAGCACGCAGGTCTCATACTGCTAACAAGTTTCGCGGCAATTTGTCATCTTTAAAGGCGCCATGGTTAAATTTTTTTTTCGGTTGCCGTAGCCATAACCTACGCAGGACATTAAACTCTGCTTTGTGGGGAATTGGAAGTGATAGCTGTGTGCTCGTCGCACATTAGATATATTGATAGATAGATCCACAGATAAACTGGCAACACTGACAATTCGATTAACCATGGTAGAGACATCGGGATAACCATGGAACAGCCTAGTGTCCATTGGTATTTGTCTCAGTACATGGCCTTGCTATCATGCCGTATATGTGCATCTGCAGAAATTCTACTGCAAGTCTTGTTCTTATGAAGAATTCATCGAAGTTGGTGAGAAACCGATGTAATGTTGTTGTTCCTGTAAAGTTGTTTTGCTCTGCCACCTGCATTGGCCTCTCGCGCCTAATTTAAGACTATCGGCGTGCAGTAATTTGGCGCCATTTTGTTGTTCTTGACAGCGACCTGAAATGCGACACTTATGCATAAGATGGAGTCAGCTCGGGCAAGACAGTGGTCACTGGAGATCGCTGGGAGAGCCCTTGGTGCTGCAGTGAACATCGTTATTATGATTAGGATGGTGATGATGACGACTACGGCACTTCAAACATGGACAAGGCCCTCGTTATGTAAATATCCCGTTTAGGTTGTCCGACATACAGAACAGAATAAACACATGACAAGCATTGAGTCACCAGTAAGAATGTCCGGCCGCCAGACACCATGCATGGACAACGAAAGCAGAAAAACATTAACTTGAAGCCCGCCCATTGGCCGTCACCCTGACGGCTGACCGGAAGTTTATTCCGTTCTACAAAACATTTCGAAACTACAAAAATTGAGCTGTCAGAATGTCAATGTCCCAGACGCAAGAGAAAGCAAAAGAAACGTGCAGCACTTGTGCGCAAAGGATGCAGTGTCAAGAAATGACTCCTGTCTCGTATTTGAATGGCCGCAATTAGCCAGCCTGAATAAAAATAAAAAATGTGGTTGATCCCTCTTATATAGGAATCGGTATAGAACACGAAAGTGAAACGTGTCTTCACAGAAGTAGTGTAATGTTTATTGCACATTGATATATAATGTCTAATGGTGTTTTGTGGCTAAAGCGCCCTTAGGCGTTGATGCACCCACGCTGACGCCTGGTGGCACGTCTCCGCCATCACGACTACCAACGTCGATGACCATGAGCAACCGTCGTGCATATGGAAGCTGCACTACGCTGCACACGCTAGCACAACGCGAAAGACGAAGCACGTAACTGACACACTAATACAACGTGCAAGACAAAGCACGTAACTGAATCGTCACCGAGTCAAATCAGCGCGTACAGCGCGTCGTAATTGCAGCCTCCGCGATCAACTTCAGAAACATTTTCAGAGCTAATTGCGGAGGCCACGCTCCGCTGTGCTGAGTACGATGAACGCCACCTAGGTGGCGTTGGTAGTGCTTCTTGATGCCAGCGTCCCTTCGAATGCTGGCATCGAGGCGTCGTAGTGCTGAATGGCCACAGTTAGCCAGTCAGAATAAACAAAAAGAGAGTGTCGTTCTGGCAGATCGACGAGATTTCTCCAACGGTGCTCTTCGCAATGCTCTTAGTTTATAGAATGATTTCCGTTGACAGGGTGATTAAGAATATAAGAAAGCCTTAATTTCAACACTGTCATTGCAGCCGCTATACGGGGGCGATCGTTCTTTAAGTTTTAGGCACTTTTTAAAAATCGCGTGTTGCAGATAATGTAAGTCTAGTCCTTGACCTCGATTATTCAGAGAGGCGGACAATACTTGCACAAGAAATCGAAACAAATGTCCAACTAATTAACAAGTATTCACTAATTAACTTCTTGAATAATTACTTCACGGCACATATTGGAATTTAAGAATGTAGCCGGTGAGTTAGCACGGCGTATCCACTTCGAGTGAATTTCCAGAATGACACCAGTTTCGATATATGCGCCATGAAACTCGCCATAAAAATGCACTGTTGGTCCGCCTACTTTTCTTTAACAAAACGCTACTGTATACAGTGAAGCTCAACAGTAACTCGAACGTCCATAAATTTGGTCCCACACTTTGGGAAATAATAACGTGAAATTGGTGTCACCTTGGAAATTCATTTCAAGTGGATATATCTGGCCGGCTCACCGGCTACATTTCGCAAATTGCTATGTGTGCTGTAAAGTAATTCAGAATTTGATTGGTAATTTTTTGCTTACTTAGTTGAATATGTGTATCCATTTTTTGTGCTTGTAATGTCTTCCTCCTCGAAGGTGCAGAGGAGACAGACTGATGACAGCTCTCTGGCTGCGGTGGTGTCACGCAGGTTATGTAAATCAAATCGAAAGTAGACCTACGGTTAACATATCAGGAGAGCTGTCTGTATAAATTCCAAACGAATCCATAGTTTCTCAGGCTGAAGCCCACTCCCAGTTTTCTGCCTCCGCCCCCCCCCCCCCCCCCTTCCCCATCGCTGAAAACATTTTCGCCAAATATTTTTTTTCTTTCGTTCATTATGGTTATTCTAAATGTGCTTTTTGAAAATATTTTTTTCATATTGAGATATGTCGTGATAAAAGCGTTAGGGACGAGAAGCTGCGAAATGACAAACATGAGATGAATTATGAACAATACATCTTGTAAGTTATTGTTGCCCCCCCCCCCCCCCCTACTTCCCTGAGGCGGTTCCCCATGCGTCATCTAATTTCATTCCTGAATTAGGTAGCGTTCGAAACCAAGCGACCAAAAGAAGAGAGACATTTGGACATCGGCCTGAGCACCGAGATGGCTAGACCGATGACCCCTAATCGCTGGCTGCGCAGGCGAGACCACGTCACGGCGGCAGATTAGTTTGGAGTTTACTACCGACGTCTGCGGTGTCAAAACGTGCGGAGCTGTCTAAGCCGCTTACCGTGGGAGGCGGCGATCAGTTGGCCGGAAAGCAGCTGTTGCTGCGACAAGCTAATGCCACGTGAGAAAAAGCCTGAGGCAGTGTCTGTGACAGGCTTCACTGCAGATTGAACACGAACAGGCCTTGGCTTATGGCCGTCTCCGCCGCGGCTTAGGCCCCGCATTCGAGAACGTTCATCCTCTGGCCACCTTGAGTGTAAATTACACAGATAGATAGATAGATAGATAGATAGATAGATAGATAGATAGATAGATAGATAGATAGATAGATAGATAGATAGATAGATAGATAGATAGATAGATAGATAGATAGATAGATAGATAGATAGATAGATAGATAGATAGATAGATAGATAGATACGGATGGTGAGCAGACACACAGATTGGAAGACGTTCGTGACCGGTCATCGGTTTCACCTTGCCATGAAGTAAAGAATGTTGTGTCCTAAATTACCTTCATTACTTGTGAGTTCTGTCCCGCGAATAATTCCTGCCAATCTCTCTGCCATCTCTGCCAATCTTAATCTGTTCTGGCGCATTGCACCGCGTTTGTTTAGTTAGTCACGAATCGTTTATTGCAATTGTCAAGAAGACGCAATAAACCTCTTCTCACAATTTATACTCCGGATAAAATTACGAGGCTAACGTTGACTAATAACCTAAGATATTGCTTTTGCTTCCAATATTCTGCATTTTGCCTATAACTGCGACTTTTTGGTTGATCACTGGTATACCACGTTGTTGCTGAAAATTCTAATAGTAAATATAATGTAGAACCTCCGGTGGCACGTACCTGATTGCCCAAAAAATGTCACAGTTTCGCCCTAAGGGCGAAGCAATGAATGCGATAGCAACACAGCAATGTCATACGAAGTAAGGTGAGCGGCTTTGGTAGCAATATGAATTGTAGTAAACATGAGCTGATTAAGTAAGCAGGTGTGCTGCGGCGTAAGTAGACCGACATGAAGAGAGACTCGATGACCACGAGAAGGCGCGTGTGAAACGGTGGTGTTGATGAGAAGCGCTTCCCGTGGGCAGCGCGTGCGAAGGGACACACCTGTAGCGCTGCACTGCCGATCCGGGCAGCATTGCGTGTGTAGCGTGCGTTGGAAAATGTGGCCCGACTATTACGAACTGAATGAACAAGCGTGGTGTGAGCGCGCACAAACACGAAGAGATCACACTGAATGACAGCAGACAACGACTGTCAAAACGCTGGCAGCAAGCATACGCCGCAGCGGGCGAAGGTACGTGCGGTCTATCGCTTCAACGGAAACTGAGCGGCGAATGCACTTAAACGTCAGACCCGTGTGGAGATAAGAGACGGTGCGAGCGAGCGACGAGCGCGGTTGTTGGCAGAGAAGTGCGCCCCCCCCCCCCCCCCCCCCTTGCTCCCTCCGGCGCTGGCTTCCTGCTTCCTTGCTTGCGCGTGGGAGATTGAGTGCGTTCGCTCTCCGTGATAGCGCGCGTCTCCGCACGCTTCCTCTCGGGCATACGGCGCGCGGCGAAGATTTTATCTATAGGGAACCTCACGGCGACGGCGACGGCGACGACGACGACGACGGCGACGCCGACGGCAGAAATCCGGTTCAAGTGTCCATATAATTGCTATCGCAATAAAAAAAAAAAAAGCTTTGTGCGGAAACTATCCACGATGGTCGCCATTGTAAGCGAATGGCCGAACGCTTCAAGAAAGCTATTTGCTGGTTTTTTTTGTTTTTTTTTCTTGGTGAATGGTGCGCCTGACAACATACACTAGATACATGTCCGTTTTTACGTTTCCGTAAAAATCGTCTGACGTCAGAAAAGAAATGAAGTGCCAAACGCGCGGAGTGATACTTCTATGACCGAACTACTTGCATGGCTCCCGCAGCATTGCATCTTGTGTATGGACCGGAGTATATATGAGCCTAGCGATTGCCGGCTGCGGAATCAAGTGTGTGATGTGCGTTATATGCCTGTTCTTTTGTTGCGTGCAACTAGTGAGTTGTCCCTCGGCGCGCGTCCACACACCGAATGGCACAGATAGGGAAACACGGGGAGAAGTTGTGGAGATTGAGGAGCAATGCCTGCATTGCCGCGGTGGCACATTTTCTGCCGCCTTCTCTCCGTGGCCGTGAGTAGCGGCAAGAGGTGGACACGACGAACGAGACGGCTACGAACGGCGGCCGTCTAATAAATCGCCCTTTAGCGGCCGAGTGACGACATACACATAGAAATGGCGGATTGTGGGCGTAACGGTGGTATGGTTGCAGGGTGGAGTTGGAGAGGGCTATCTTGGACTTGGCACGCTCGCCGGATTCCCGCTCGTAAAGTGGGCAGTGATAGGCACTAAATAATAAAAAAAGAACTGGAAAGGAATAGATGGTGCAATTGAATTAGACTGATGGCGCTGCTCATTGGGAAGGAATTATATAGGCTTTTGCCGTCACTTATTTTGTTGCCACAGTGAGGTATTTCGAAGGAACGCATGTGTGGTTGTACTTTGTCCTGTGCTTTCTTTACTCGCTCATAGATTAGGCTTTGTGCTTTGGTGCACGTGGTTTGTGCTGAAGCGCGGCTTGCAGCGCCAAACATTTGTTAACATTGGTGCGCACAATCTTGCAGTGTTCTCACTGCCGTCTATGGGGACTCGGCGTAAAGTGGCCGATAGCCGCAAACAAATAAGAGTAATGCGTAATATTTAAATATGAAATCCGTGAATATATGTGTTTATGCGTGTTTTACTGCGTAACATGATCATGCCGAGGACTGCCTTAAAAAACATATCGCTTCCAAAGATATCAACCCAAGGTTGGTTCTACGGGGGATTTTTTTCTTCGCTTCTGTTCGCTTGCATATACTACTGCTTCAATTATTTGCTTGTTTTTGCGTTGTTTATGCTAATTTACTGTTCTTAATTTTCTACCTCTCCTGCTATATGGCCCTATAATAGGACCACAACATAAATAAATAAATGAGTAAATAAATAAATAAGTAAATAAAGTCAGGTCTGTGGCCTCCTAGAGAAAGCCGTACAGCTTTACATCTTCTACCGCCTTTATGTTTACTTATGCTTCGTGTGATTCGACATATGACACACATGAGGCTTCAGACAATAAGAAGGTGGGCTAATTAGTTCAGTTTCATAGCTATGACTGGGCAGCGTGACAGGACATGTGCTGTTAGGCAGCTGAAGAAGTGGGCAAGACCACTGCATGTCCTCGCGATTTTCTTTCCTCTCATCTTTTGTCCCTGTTACGCCACGCTCTCCGAGCATCACTATGCATAGCTTGCGGACGTAAAATGTGTCATGATTGCGCATTTGGGAGGTACACGTAATCAAGAAAAGGATTTTGTCAACAGACTCCCCAGCGAATCTTCCTACTACTCCTAAACGTTTCTACTGATTAAGGGATCAAATGAAGAAAGCGTGCGTTCTTTATTTAGAGTGAGCCAGGTCGAAGGGCGTCTACTGCAAGAATAGGACACACTCGGCTGACGCAATGCAGGGGCGATTGGAGATAGCAAGGAGATGCCTTCGTTCTGTACTAAACATATTTGGCCCTTATTAAGAGCAGTAATAATGTTTGTATAAGTATCAACATAGTTCCGTCATACAAGTTATATGTACTTTTGACTATGGCGAAATTTGTTGAAGCGTCCCGATAACAAAGAAAAGCGGCAGAATAGGACCAATCAGAGCAGCATTTTTTAGTCTCACCGCAGAAAAAAAAACTTAACATCAAGTAATAACGGTTTTCGGACTGTCGCCACTCTAAATGACTGTCATCAAGCTGGCATCAAGACTGTCATCAAATGACTGGCATCAAGAGTTAGCAGTTCGCACCTGAAAGCTAGCGTGTTTCTGTAATTGTCACCCGTAGGGTCGTCAGTGAAAGATCAAAAATGTCACGAGCATCTTTGACAAAATCTTGACATCTTTGACTTTAAAAAAAATTCTCACAGAAACACCCTGACTTTATCACCCATTTGTTTAGTTTCTTACATTTGTTATGGTTCAAAGGTTTGATTAACAACAGAAAAAGAAGACCTGACAATCCTGCTCACACTTCTTACTTTAGAAAAGCTATGGAGAAGGGAAATGTGCACAACTTTTCGTTTCTTAACACACACGCACACACACCCACATACGCACGCACAAACACACACGCATACGCGGGCGCGCGCCCGCACACACACACACACACACACACACACACACACACACACACACACACACACGCACGCACCCACGCACGCCCACACCAACCACACACACACACACACACACACACACGCACGCACGCACGCACGCGCGCACGCACGCCAACAAGCAAGTAAGCTTAGAAAAGTAACAGGAAAGCAAGGAAGTACAAAGCAAACACTTATAACATAAAGAGAGAGATAAAAGGAAGGCAGGGATGTTAACCAGTCAAGAGTCCGGTTGGCTACCCTACGCTGGGGAAATGAGAAGGGGAATAGAAAGAAGGGAGAGAGGTAGGGGATAGAGAGACATTCACGGACAGCACTACAGAGTCAAAGGTTCTTGCACAAGCCAGACGTTCTTAAAAAGCAGAAAAGTGCCTTCACTAACAGAGAATATACAATACGTAATGGGCCTGCATTCAATATTCTTCATTGTAAATTCGGTCTCGAAAACGGATGAATTGATCACAGCTGTCGTTTGCAGAGTTGAACACGATTGTAGAAATGTCTGTTCTATTCAAGTTGGAATCGAGACACGAGACACAACAGGAACGTAGCTTCAAAAACAGACAGCATTTGGATACAAAGAGACGGGAATGTACATAAAAAGTTGTCGCAGTTTCACCTGAAAGGCGAAGCATCAATTGCGATAGCAAACTTGTAGAGAGCTATACGGAGTAATGATATTAGCTTTATCAGCTGTATAAACTTGGACATGCAGCAGCATCGGCAACACGCAGAACTGTTGTCGACGCCATCGGCGTTTTGCCCGCGTTCGCTCAAAATGCGTGCGGCGTTGGTGACTGTTGCCGGAGCCTCTGATATAAATAGGCACTGCGTGCCGCAGCTAAACGTCGCCTCCCTTCCCTCCCCCTCCCCCACGGCCTCTCGCTCGTCGGAAGAAGGCGCGTTTGCTCTACATACATGGTGATTGTGAAGGAGAACAGAGACGCCTACTTCTGCAGCCCTTAAGCGAGCACGGCGCAGAACGCGCGTTTGTTCTCCGCCGTGCGTTCGCTCCCCGTGAAAGACGCGCCCCTCGCGCCCTTTGACTCGCACATACAGCGTTCGGCGCGCGGCGACGATTTCTTCTCCAAATGACGTCATACGGAACCTCACGGCGACGGCGACGGCGACGCCGACGGCAGAAATCTGCTTTTGAGTGTCCATATAATTGCTATCGCAATAAAATGGGATGGACAAAATAAGTCGTTCAATATTATTCACTGTTTTAATAATAATTAAAAACGCACATTAAAATCAGTTCAGTGAGGTAACGCAGTAAAAAACCCCGCAGTTCAGGGTCTCGATAACAGCGTGCTCAAGTGCTTCGCTGACAAAGTCCACCATGTACCAGTGGTCTATAGTTCCGGGGTCTCCAAACAAACTGCCTGCAGGCTAGATCGGGCCTGCATATGCCTGCGCGACTGACCACGGCCAGATGACCACCACCCTCCTGCTCGGCCGGCAGTGGTCATCCGATGATGGCCGGCCCACTCACTGGCCGTTTCTCCCCGCAAAGTCTGCGCTGCGACACCGCCTCTGAGTGGGGCTTCTTCCCAAAATCTTGCGCTAGTGCGCTTCTTCCTGGGGGCCGGCTTCACTGCGAATACCAGGCCATCACGCTACCTCGTCCGAGACAGCGCTGACAAATCGGGAACCTCATGCGACCGTCGCGCGAAGAGCGCATGACACTGCGATTTTCTGGTCCCAGCCACAGGGTCATAAGACGCGCCCAAATTCTCTTCCCTTGACCCGAAATGCCGTCGAGAGTTTTTTGGCCCACGAAAATAGAGCGCGTATGTAGGTTTACGCGTATATAGCATAAACCTCCTTTTTTCAGTCCACAGCCTGCATGGTATACGCTAAGGAAGATTAAAGAATTTAAAGAAACTAAAATCTGGCACAACTGATTGGGGGAAAAGTATGTGGAATCGGCTCGCACGATAAGTAATTACAGCATCAGCTCTGTAAGCGAAGCTTTATATGACTAGGTGAAACGAAAATGCGCCTGTCGGTCGTCTGTACACAGAAAACTATCATCATCAGCATTGGCACGAGCGTCGTCGTCTTTTCCCGCAGCTGGCTAGTTGGTGCCCTTCGGGTTGCGCTCGTGCTCGGCAACGCGCTCGTGCCACTGCTCCCGCGTTCGTCGGCGTCATCTTCTTCCACAGCTGGCTGGGTTGGCGCTCATCACTACCGCGTAGAATTTCACTTCTCTTCTGCCGTCGTACTGGGGAGGCCGCGTTTACGGGGGTATGAGCCATTGCTTTAGGGGGTATGAGCCATTCATCGTCTTACGTAACGGACAGATTTAATTTTGAAGCAATTTAATTACGAAGAATCGCAAGCGGCAATGGCGGGAGAATGCTGCTAACCACGCCGCCGAGCAAGCTCGAGACATCGAACGCAAGCGACAACGACGGACTGCGGTCATACCGTCAGTGACGTCGTCATCTCCGTCGCAGCCGAACGTGTGCGTAACCTGATAATCGAGAAATACTTTAATGAACCCTCGGGTATTAATCCAGCGATAAACACCGGGGCCGCACGTTTCAGCTTCACTGGTTAACCATCTTCACGGAGTGCAAGGGTAGACGAAAAATGTTTTTTAATACCAATCGGATACGAATAGTAAATAGCGCGTGAATAGCCAAAAGCAGCCGCGTATGTTTACAGCAGGAATAATTTTTCGGAATGATTAGGCATCACGCTTGTACTGACTAGGGAAATTCCAAGAATTCATTCGTTCCAAGATTGAATGGCTGCTTTATCACTAGCGTTCCAAAAACGCCAAATAAGTTATTCCTGAAAACAAAAATAGCAGAAGTTTTGTAGAAGGAAATGGAAAGCTACTGAAGGACTAATATGTCGTCAAAAGGTATTCTTGCAAGAAGAAACTCTCTAGTTGTTGCGTAAAAAAAACTGCTACATGAGTAGACTGCAAAAAACACAATAAATGACAACCAAAATCACAGGGTGTCATATAGGCTTCTGTCGCGAAACGGAAAAGACCTTGCATAACTCATTTTTTTTTCTGGACTCCAAAATGTTTGCTGTTTTCTCACTTCTGATCATTTGTATAATATTTTGTTTGGCCGATAAACAACCCCAACGAAACTTTTCACAAACGGTTCCTGCGAAATATTTGGTTACGTTCAACTATTCGATAATACTGAATGGTTCATTTTCGAATACGAATACAAATAGCAACTGTTTAAAATTCGATTCTTGTTCGAAACTTCGAATATTTGCGCATCCCTACAAATAATACAATTTGTAGAAGTTGGCGGATTCTCAAAGCCAATTTTCTCGCGTTGCATGAATCCCAAGCCTCTGTGGGAAATATGCGTTGACGTGTAGTGTTATGAAACCTGTTGTTTCAGCTTCTAACTTTATGAGGTCGCATAGCACAATCCCCGCCAATTCCGTAAATTTCTTATGGCTAGTGAATCTGAGTTTGTAATTGTGAGGCACCACATGTCATTTCGATGGCAGCTGCAGAAGAGCTTAGTCATGTTTGTTCATTTTTATGGAGGAAATAATGAGTCTCATGCACTGAAGAATTGCTCTGATCAACTAATGTGCAGATACGAGTGGCTCTGGACATTGGCCTTAGGGGTCGACTTAGCGGACCGCATTAATAATGTCAGTGCGAAGCTTCCAAACGGGCCCCACCTCATTCAAAAACTGTAAACGGGTGTAAACTGCTTCATGGCAAAAGTGAAATTTTCTGAGAGGCAGGTGCAAAGTCGAAAGTGGGAGCACTGTTCAAGGATTATTGCGAAGGCCAATTCGGCATTCCCTTCACTATTTGCTGCAAAACTTTCTCGGCGATCTGCTCGCGCGATTTTGCTAATCTCGTAGCTGGATCTAAGGAAGGAAAAACTACAAGTGTTACAAAATTCACTTAGCTGCTAGGTTCCTTTCAATTAGAGGTAAGTGAAGTGCAGTGAAATGGCACCTTGAAAAAAAGTACAAAGAAGTCAATCCAATTAGTTTGTATAAAATATTATGCTGTGAACAGTTCCCCCAATTAGGGTACTTTTGACTGCTTGTACATGCCACTTTCTGGCACTACCTCCCTTTATAAGCAAGCTTCTCCAAAATAAAAAAAATGAAGTAGAAATAAAGGGCTGTGTAATCTGTTGAACAACTGAACTCTTTGCTAATATTGTATCATCAGACTTACTGCCACAGTACGCTAAAAAATCGAGTCACTTTAGCATACGCCAAAAAGCGTGAAGGCGAAATCCTGCGCGCTCAGGAGAGATTCATTAAATGACTTGACATTCTCATTCCAATGCGTTGTTACTTCGTATTACTTGTTTACTCCTACAAAATGTCGCGGGTTCGAGTGCCCTAACTGACGCTACCTTATTTAACCATGCCCTAATTAGCTTCGCCCTAATTAACACCAAAAGTCGGGTGTTCGAGCATCCTAATTACCTCTATATAAACTTACTGTGCCTTAATTAACTTCTCCTTAACGCCAAAGGTGGCGGCTTCGACTTCCACATACGCTCGAGAGTTCGACTCCCACCGAAGGTCGTAAGTTCGAGTGCCTGAATTAACTCTTTCCTAATTATCACGATGACGACGGTGACCCATCAAATTTATTGCTTCAGCGTTGCTTAATTACTTACTCATAGAAGACGATGACGACAGTAACTCGGACACCATCAGAATTGCTGCTTGAGTGTTTGCATATATGTAAGACACGATGCCGGGTTACTGTAGTAAGTAAATTACTACACCGAGTCGACGTCACGCATTTCGCTCAAGGACGTTTAAGGTCGAATTAACGATGAGACGTGTAAGGCTTTCGCCTTAATAATCAGGTCAACCACGCACCACCGCGCCCGTTATACTTCTTAGCAAGAGTACACAATCCCCGTGCGTTCAAATGTAGTCCCTCTTGTTTAGTGCCATGTTTATTTCACTTAAACGATACTTCAGACCAGCGCAGGTCCAAGCAGGAGAGGGAAACGTGTTACCAAGATGGAAGTACATACAATATAAACAATACACCCGCACAAATGGTACAACACATGCCTAACAGCACAAGAAAATAAAAATGAAAAAAAAATCCGAAATCACAGTACTGCACAGCATCAATACTTACTGCGTTGCACTTTCCACGCCAGTTGATAGAAGTGCGGCATATTTCGGAAGTGGATTCCACTCGGACGCTGATGAAGATGTGTGAATATCCTAATGTAAATATTTGAATACAATCTACCCCCCCCCCCTTTTTTTTAACACGAAAGTGTTTTATGCCGGGGTCCACCAAGACTTCACTGACGTATTTCCGTCACGGAAATACGTCATAGAACATAATACAAAGAAAGAAACCAGAAGAAAAAGTTCCACAAACATGCAAAATTTGGGAATCGAACCCACGACCTCTCGGTCCGCGACGATAGATCGCCGAGCGTTTAACCCATTGCGCCACAAACGCATTTGCAGAGAGCTACACAGACGCGCCTTATATATCTAACACTCCTCCGTGTACCTGCGCTCTTGCTCGGGGCGGTGCCGCCGCCTACGAGCAGAAAAGAGAAGTACTGCATTATGACACTAACGCGCACCGACAGTGAACGCTTCGGTGGTCGCAGCACTACGACGCCTCGATGCCAGCATTCGAAGGGACGCTGGCATCAAGAAGCACTACCAACGCCACCTAGGTGGCGTTCACCGTACTCAGCACAGCGGAGCGTGGCCTCCGCAATTAGCTCTGAAAATGTTTCTGAAGTTGATCGCGGAGGCTGCAATTACGACGCGCTGTACGCGCTGATTTGACTCGGTGACGATTCAGTTACGTGCTTTGTCTTGCGCGTTGTATTAGTGTGTCAGTTACGTGCTTCGTCTTTCGCGTTGTGCTAGCGTGTGCAGCGTAGTGCAGCTTCCATATGCACGACGGTTGCTCATGGTCATCGACGTTGGTAGTCGTGATGGAGGAGACGTGCCACCAGGTGTCAGCGTGGGTGCATCAACGCCTAAGGGCGCTTTAGCCACAAAACACCAATAGACATTATATATCAATGTGCAATAAACATTACACTACTTCTGTGAAGACACGTTTCACTTTCGTGTTCTATACCGATTCCTATATAAGAGGGATCAACCACATTTTTTTAGAACTCTGTTCCGCATTTATTAAAGCGATTAGGTTTGTTTGCCTGTTTAGCCCGTTTTCGTGGTTGGTTGGTGGTGAGACTCGGCAAGGAAAACGCTCGTTCATTGGTTCGTTTGATCTTTCGCTAGCTGACTCGACATATTTTGATTGGTTCGTACGTTCTTGCGAGGGGTCGAACAACCAGGTTAATCAGGTGAAGCGTGCAAGAATAATAACTTAGCGTACCATAATAAAATGGTGGTCGCACCTGAAGATATGTACTGAAGTAGCTGTTCTTAAAGAGTAAAGTATCTGCTACTGCAATGATTATTGTTCATAATTATCATACCGCAATATATAGCCCTTAAGGCTGCATGGCTGCGATAACAGAGAAAAATGAGAAAGAAATTGGTTCGATATTCAAACGCTTGGTCGCGTAACATGTGTAAGTCTCGTTTTATAAAATAAGCCTACACTCCAACTTACACGAGCCGTTTTTCTGCCAACTATTAAAACTTAAAGATTGCCAAGGATAAACTAGCGCAATACATAGGACAGAGATCAAGACGACACATAAGAGCGCTGCCTGTCACTTGTATTGCGTTAGTTTATTCATAACAATGCTACACAAACTGGCCTACACTTCTACACTATGAAAACGTGAGCACTCTGCATTAAAGTCAACACCAATTCATAGAAATACTGGAGTTGCGGTAACAAGCCAAACAATGGGCTCTTTCTAAAGTATGGTGACGTCTCCCAGACCACGTCAAAGTCCCGTGGATATTCGCCTGGAGCGCGCGCAAAAAACAACACCCTGCGTGGTACATTGAAACGTAAACAAGCTGTTTGTCACTACAAATGTTTAATACGCTGAAAGCGAAATTCTAATTCTAAAATAGTTGTTTCGCTCCTTTTCTGGACTTTATGCCAGGAAGTCAACGCATCTGATTATAATGAGAAATTTCCTAAACAAATAAATTATTTTTCGTTGAATTATTGAAATCAAGTACTATTCTACGCCCACTACAGTTGCTATGTTTACAAATGTCTTTGCAGTAATATTTCTTTAATGATTTGTTGCGCAGCCCTCAACACCGCTGCTGGTTCCCAATCCGGCCCTCTGGCCAAAACGTTTGAAGACCCCTGGTGTAGTAGACTGGCTGGTTGCAGCACTCCACAGTCGTTGTTAGGGAGGGGGTACCGAGGGTGGCAGGATGGGAGCGCATTGTATTTTACTATTACGTTCGTAAACTGTATACCTTAATTTCCCACACTTTATTACAATTACTCGTGAATAGTAATTCGAACACGTCATATAAACCTCGTGAGTCAGCGTTGATTCTCAAGTTCATGCCCACTATTCCACCGTTTACCACATCCGTGAGCATTCTGTGCTCACCACTCGGCGGAAGTTGGAGTCCTATTATAGTGGGGCCATGATTTATTTCTCAATTTCCAGTGGCCGCCCGAAGTGGGCGTTTTGGAAAGTTGCGACGATGGCGCTGCCTACATGTTTTGACGCTTCTGCGATTTCTCCCGCTCGAATGCAAACACGTCGGCAGAAAATGTTCGGGAACAGCTTCTCAAGTTAAGCAGCTGGCGCATAAACTTGGCCATTTGATCCTTTCAGCGCCTTCCCTCTTTTCTGTTCTCTGTTTTGCGCGATATCGTTGCGCTTCTAACGACGACCATTCAACTAAGCGCCCTATAGTGGTCTTTACTCGTATACACACTTTTTAATACGGTACACGATGGAGCCTTTTATTAGCTTCGTTAGCGGCAAAATGAAGAACGTGAAAGGGCTTTTCACCGTTGGGCTTTCTAGCGTTAGTCGTCTAGGTAAATCACGATGACAGGGCCACGCCAACTTTTTTTTCTAGTCTACCTTTTTTTATTTGAGTATTCGTTCGCCTGAACAGATACTCCACCCTGCGGAACACGGGAACCGAAGGAGTGCACGCAAATGGAAGGAAAGGAGGAAGAGGGAGAGAGAGAGGGAGAGAGAGAGGGTCCTTACTAGAAAAACATATTTTTGCCTGCGCGTATAGACCCGCTGGCATGGTACTCTGTATAGGGACAGGGAATGGGAATAAACCTTCCAGAGCAGAGTAAAAAAAAAAAAATAGAATAAAAATAAAGATGAAACGGGCAAGTGGACCTGATACTAATATATACAAGTGGGATGGTGGGTAAACTTAGGCTTTTCTTATAGAAAAAGGAGGGAACGGCTTATGTACATAAGTGGAAAAGTGCATAATGTGTAAAACGTTTACTCTTCACGAGAAAAGCAATAGTTGGCGTGTCATCATGCGAACAAAAAAAGGTGAAGTGGGGAGGGAGGGAGCACACCTGGACATCTGTTTATGTAGCGACCACTGCAGTACTACGTGAAATGGTATATGCGATATGTCTGTATATATGTTTAGATACGCATTTATAACTATATGCAGGCAACTACGCTTGTAACTTTTAAGAACATATGCAGTTATTTGGATTATCACAGGTTACCAATGTATGTATAGTCGTCTATATAGTATGGGAGAGTATATGTAATAATTAGGTTTGTCACTGGTTACATCTCGGAAAGTAGACACAGCTTTGTACGATATTACGCGAGGCGCCTCGGACAATGTCGCGGACGCCATGAAACTGCAAGCGTGCCGAGATGCGAGCGCCGATAATGATCGACGATAAATGATCGATCGCAAAGTAGGCCTGTCGTGTGTTTTATATGCCCGTGACAAATGGCGGGATGCTGCATATTTCTTTTTTTTTCTTGCGTAGAAATAAGACAAGTTTTCTATAGAGTGGCCGCGATGCTTTCGATATAACCTTCTCTGCTCCATAAATCTAAACCGACCACCGTGTCTGAATCTCAGCGTGCCTCTAACGTTTGCGCTTCGTTTCGTAAACATCAGCCCGCTTTCTCAGCCCTCCACCATTGCAATAAATCTATCCGAACATTAGCATATTTGGGTCTGGAGCCTTCGAAATATCTTCCCGCGGCCGTCAGAATGCGGCCGATAGAAGAGTTCGCGGAGGATATTCGAACAAGAGACGCGAACCTCACAATCGGCGTTTCAAGCAGCGTCGAAAAACGGGAACAACACCACATGTCAGCTGTTGAGTCGCACGGGGCAATCCCACATTTCCGATCAGCCATGCGAGGTCGCTGGTTCTTGTTGCTGGCGGTTGTGAGTTGTTAGCTGAGGTTTTGTCTGTGGCGCTTTGGTCCCCATTGTTCCGAGGAAGAAACTGTGAAAAAAAATGTGGTTGATCCCTCTTATATAGGAATCGGTATAGAACACGAAAGTGAAACGTGTCTTCACAGAAGTAGTGTAATGTTTATTGCACATTGATATATAATGTCTATTGGTGTTTTGTGGCTAAAGCGCCCTTAGGCGTTGATGCACCCACGCTGACGCCTGGTGGCACGTCTCCTCCATCACGACTACCAACGTCGATGACCATGAGCAACCGTCGTGCATATGGAAGCTGCACTACGCTGCACACGCTAGCACAACGCGAAAGACGAAGCACGTAACTGACACACTAATACAACGCGCAAGACAAAGCACGTAACTGAATCGTCACCGAGTCAAATCAGCGCGTACAGCGCGTCGTAATTGCAGCCTCCGCGATCAACTTCAGAAACATTTTCAGAGCTAATTGCGGAGGCCACGCTCCGCTGTGCTGAGTACGGTGAACGCCACCTAGGTGGCGTTGGTAGTGCTTCTTGATGCCAGCGTCCCTTCGAATGCTGGCATCGAGGCGTCGTAGTACTGAGACCACCGAAGCGTTCACTGTCGGTGCGCGTTAAGGCCGGAATACATGGAGCGAATAACCGGCGTCCGAGCGAAGAACTTCGTCGGGCGGCGAACGTCCGACGGCCGGCGTCAAGAAATTTGCCGTCCGCAGCCGATCTGCCTGTCCAAACATTTTCGTCGGGCGAACGCCGCCGCCGGAAGCGTCTAGCGCGCAGCGGTGGACGACAGCCAATCAGGAGGCACTAGTTCCGGTCGCAATGCATGCTGGTGTTTCGCGCGCGCGCGCCTTTTCGCGTCGTCTGTAATCGCGTTGGTGTTGCCGTGTCTGCATGTCTCTGCACCGATTGAGTAGTTCCTAGTATGATCTCTCAGGAATCGCGTTGTATTTGTACATCCCATATCCGCTGATCTGCGAGGAAACAGACAAGCAGTGCAAGCTCTCTACAACAACCTTCAACAGAAATCTTCTGATCTCAGAGGCCACATGCTGTCGTCATGCCTATCTCCCGACTTCCCCGATAGATGGCGTTGGCATCGGATATTCAAAGCAAAATTAGTTTTGAAGAAAGGCTCAGGAACATGGATGAAAATAAATGGGCGGCTAAAGTGCACAAGTATCTCTACATGAAAAGCGTGGACACAGAATGGAGGAAGAGGTCAAGGAAGTTGGCAACCAAATACAGGATAATCGAAACTGTAAATAGACAACCAGGGGTCATCAGAAAGAAAGTGAGAGAAATAGAGACCGTGAATTGGATGCAAAGAATGGAAACGAAAAGGACAATGGAGATTTACAAGAATGAGAAGAAAGAAATTAGAAGGGAAAATCTGTACGATAACACAAAGGGCAGTGCCTTGCTATTTGAGGCTCGAGCCGGTTGCCTAAGGACGAAACATATCGGAACAAATATTCGGAACTAGATGAGACATGTGTATGCTGCAGTAAAGATCCAGAAACCACTCAGCACATCCTGATGGAATGCGACGGGATCCACCCAGCGAGAACCGTAGGTAACGTGCAACTCCCAGAAGCGCTTGGGTTTAAAGTGGAAGGAAACATAAACAGATCAGCCGTAGAGATCAGCAAGAGACGATTAGAGTACTGGTGGAAAAAAAGTAGGGAAAAGATGGATGCGACCTGATCTCTTAAAATCATAGGCAGCGGTACAAGGAAAATTTTTGAAAAAGAAAAATAATGATAGGTATACAAAAATGCTAGATAAAGAACATGTATAGTATACCTGATTAAATCAAGCAGGCTAGGTGACTATTTGTCGCCGCCCCGTTTCAAAGGGGATGCCAATAAATCATCATCATCATCATCATCATCTTTCGCTAGGCTTAGACGCGTTCGAAACGAGAAGCGATCTCGAAAACTACTCAAGGTTATCCATAATACTCTGTCGTCGAAGCGGCCTGAGACTAAGCGAAAGCCGTTTACGCAGTCATTTGCTTCCAACTAAGTGAATTCTACAAGGACAACGCCAAATTCAGTTCGAAGCGGGCGGCCGGGACCGCCGCCAACACGGCGGCCAACGCGCGGCGGCGTTCGCCGCATGTATTGCAACACAGCAAACATCCTGCGTCGTGTCGCCGCGTCGTTACTTGACGCGTGAAGTTCGTCGAGAAAGTTCGCTCCATGTATCCCGGGCTTTAGTGTCATAATGCAGTACTTCTCTTTTCTGCTCATAGGCGGCGGCACCGCCCCGAGCAAGAGCGCGGGTACACGGAGGAGTGTTAGATATATAAGGCGCGTCTGTGTAGCTTTCTGCGAATGCGTTTGTGGCGCAATGAACTTATAGTGTCGTCGCGTGAAATGATTAACGGTTCTGTAACCGGGTACCTACGCGAAGTGGTTCTCTCGTTCAGGTTGCTGAACGCACGATTTTCTTTAGAGTATTTATTTAATGTTAGGAAGGAAAAACTATATAAGGACCTAGTGGAAAACATGCTCCCAGAGCCCTTGTACCGTATCCCACATAGCGGAGGCCCAGGACAGGATGTGCTCAAACGAGTAAAGAAATGCCTATACAACCATCAGTGAAAACCTTCTTCTTTCAGTTGCACACGAACACACTCGCTGTTAAAACCTGGCTTAAAGATAAAGGCATCTTTGTACCCTGGACTACTGACTGCTCCTTATGCAAGAAACCAGAAACGATCGAGCACGCATTTCTAGATTGTTGGGACCCAATCTTTCACTGGGATGTGCTTCAGCGCACATTAAAGAAACAATTACCCCTTGACCCATATGGCATTCGTTTCTTGCCGGTAGACGTATCCGAGGATATTCCGTACGATTTGATCATGGTCCTGGGACTCCACGCCTTGTGGAAAACGAGAATGGAATATCGGCATGCTGATGAAATGTACGCCCTGTTCGCGAACATTTTATCGAAAGTGTTGTGCGTGTGCGAGATGTGTATCGTGCTCTAGCCGATCCACCAGACTGGATCCCTGTATTTGATGTGTTGGCTTGTATGAAAAGATTTTAATGCCGCGGTAGCCAAAGTCTGGCTGCCACGTTTTGTTCCCTGTAACGTGTTATTTCGGCAATAAAGAAAAAAAAAAAAAAAGCGTTTGTGGCGCAATGGGTTAAACGCTCGGCGATCTATCGTCGCGGACCGAGAGGTCGTGGGTTCGATTCCCAAATTTTGCATGTTTGTGGAACTTTTTCTTCTGGTTTCTTTCTTTGTATTATGTTCTATGACGTATTTCCGTGACGGAAATACGTCAGTGAAGTCTTGGTGGACCCCGGAATAAAACACTTTCGTGTTAAAAAAGGAGGCAGACTCGACTCCAGTTGAAATTTACGTAAAGCGAAGCATCCTGAGTGCGATTCCCTCATGAACCATGTGTGTGTATATATGAAGTGTGATTTTTGAGTTATAGTTATTAGTATTGAAGAGCAGCACGTCATACAAAGTAATTAATTTAATTGCAGTGAATTATAGACAGCCTACATGTTATATACACCAAATGACATGCTGTACATCAATCATGAATTATTTGTTTAACTTTTCAGTGGTGGATCCATAGTGTCGTGTTGTATAGTCGTCATGTATCTGATGTGTCGGTTTCTTCTAGTGGAACTGCGGATCGAAATGCGTCAAGCGTATCAACCAAAATATATGGGCGCATGGTAGCGGAGCTGCAATAGAAGGCCATACGACCTGCAATGGTGGCTTAGAGAGGCACGGCAGCGCCATCTACATTTCGTGGGGCAGACCTCTCGGTGGAAAAAAAAATGAACATTTGCCGTTCGAGGCTTGTTGGGCCAAGTAGCCTACTGCGCCAGCTAGCATCACATCGCTATGACATCGCATATACTGAGCACACAATACAAATGAAGTGTGAGTGAGAATACTCGCCACAACATCGCGTCATATTATAACTTGAAAACACCCATCTATATTTATAGACCTCATTCTATAACCACACGCATTACACTGGAGAGCTTTGAATGTTTTGAATGATTTAGACTAATGGGTGAACCCACATTTTGAACGAAGTATAGGATAGCCATGTGTCGTTAGTACCAACACACATCACTGATTTCGGTGTTAAGATAAAATCATAAATAAATTTGCCCCGCGAGATGTAATCGCGCTTTATTCGCACGAACATAATTGATGTCGCTACTTATTGGCTTCGAACCGTATTTCAGCCTCGCCTTCGCGACTATGTGATTTGACTTTGTATCAACGTGCTGGCTTGCCAGCAAGAAAGAGTGTTCTGTATGTCGCTTGTCGAAACACGCGTCCGAGGCGCTCGGCGTTAGCGGCCAAATACGTCCATGGGCGGGCCATGTAATGCGTAGGATGGATAACCGGTGAACCATTAGAGTTACAGAATGGGTACCAAGAGATGAGAAGCGCAGTCTAGGACGGGAGAAAACTAGGTGGGGTGATGAAGTTAGGAAATTAGCAGGCGCAAGTTGGAATCAGCTATAGCACAAGGCAGGGGTAATTGGAGATCGCAGGGTGATGCCTTCGTCCTGCAGGGGACATAAATATAGGCTGATGATGATGATGATGATGATGATGATGATGATGTGATGATGATGATGATGTACGAAAAAGCGCCTGGAACTGGGCAAGCAAGCTTCGCTTTAAAAAGTTACAGTGATGTCTCACTTCGTGAACGCGGGTGACGCGCAAGCGTATGCCCGATATGGTGCCAAAATGTCACGCTTCCTCAGCTTTTATCAGCATACGCACACACACCAACGAATAAACCAAAGGCTGGCGCGGCACTCCAGTCCGGCAAGTACATAATTTTATGAGATCGTGAAGCCCTTCTATTTTGTAGCTCGAGACCAAGAATGGAAGAACTCCGAAGCTGTCCATGGCTAAGGCGCCGTGCATTTTGTTCTGCTCGGGCAAAAATTGTGGGCCGATCCTAATGATAGAACAGAAAGAAGCGGATTGGCACATACCCCTGCGGACTCCCGGGTGGCAGGCTCCAAAACCTGTAACGCGCGCTTGAACTAACCTTGTCACACCTGGGACCCAAAGAGGCCCCAGGAGCAAGGACAACAGATACTACGATCGGATTAGCCTAAAAGGCCGACCCTCATCGGCCATGTCTACGTTCGTACCGCCCTCTCCTTGTCGGCGTTCCAACCGCTTGCGTGCTTAGTTTCCTGTCGCTCTCCCTGGGCGGTGGTAATATCGGGCGTGTATGTATGGGACAAGGTGCCGTTCTCCATTTTGAATTTCACTTCGCTTGTCTCGTCGTAGTGGGGAGGCCGCGTGTAGTGCGCATTCCCGAGGGACAACGCGCCTACGAAGAGCGACGTCGAAAACAGAGGCGAGAATCTCCGCTAAGGACAAAAAAATGTGTTTTTACCTTTGATCAAAATTCTGTGTCACCTCTGTGTTGTGTACTAAGCAGCTTCACTGGTAATCCAGCTTCACGTGTGGAATGGTTCCTGATTTTATTATGCAAGTATTCGCGGATCACTTTCACGTTTATCGTTGTTGCTTATATTTTCCTTGTTCTTGTGGTCATTCTTGCTTTGTTTTTCCGTTTTATTCTTAGTGTTGTGCATACTCTTTTTCTCCTCCAACGTGGCCTGGTGAGCCGGGCATTCAGTTTCGATTCTTCCAATTCATCAGAAAATGACCTGTCGGGACGCCTTGGCTACAAGCTGCTGAGACACAGCTTGATTGGACCCAGGACAGTGATACAAGCCACATGTGAAAGGCAAGTTTATCACAGAAATAACCGGGAAATTACATATATTAACGCGTGCACGCACGCTCACTACTTGAACTAAACACTGCAACATACATTATTCTCCTTAGGCTTGTTTCTTCATTCGTTCTTTTTATTTGTTATTCGCCTCCCTGATATCCTTCTAATGCACATTTCTTCTAATACGCACATTTCGTCTTCTGACCGGTTCATGTTAAGATATTCCACATGAATGCAGGCCATTGTTCATATGTAAGTGGCAGCCGAATACTCATGCCTTGTTCCCATTACCAACACGGTGTACTGTACACTCAATAAGTTTCCCGACAGCTTTGAGCTAACACCACAGTGAGGAACTCAAAAAAGAACGCCGGGGCAATAATAGCGTTTACTTGCTATTTCGACAGAAAATTTTGTCAATTTACCATTCGAATCAAATCAGCACAAAATTGGGAATACATAGCAAAATATTCTTTTCTACTCTTCAGATTGTGTTCTTTCTAAGGAGCGTTGTTGCATAAATGGCGGCCGAAAATAATGAGGGGCGGCACTGGAATACGAAGGTAATATATCATTTCTTTGGCGCCGATATTTCAACGCCCTCCTAGGCTATCCAATTTTCCGCGCTGCGCTCGTGGATCGGAAGCAGCGAGAAGGGTAAGAAATGTAACAAGCGGTTCAGTAATTTTGAAAGTAGCGCCCCGTAAAAACTGAGTTTTGGCGCAATTCATGACCAACCTAGATTGAGCTGCACTTGCTCCATTTTCCGTTCTCGGAACTCTTTCGAGGTCACGAAATCATGTTTCTTCATGAACGTCAGGCACATGCACTTTGCAGCCTTTGGCGACCTTCACTCACGGAAACCAAAGGAAAAAAAAAGCTTTGTGCGGAAACTATCCACGATGGTCGCCATTGTAAGCGAATGGCCGAACGCTTCAAGAAAGCTATTTTCAGTTTTTTTTTTTTTTGTTTTTTTTTTCTTGGTGAATGGTCCGCCTGACAACATGCACTAGCTACATGTCCGCTTTTACGTTTCCGTAACAATCGTCTGACGTCAGAAAACAAATGAAGTGCGAAACGCGCGGAGTGATACTTCTGTGACCGAACTACTTGCATGGCTCCCGCAGCATTGCATCTTGTGTATGGACCGGAGTATATATATGAGCCTAGCGATTTTATATATATGCCTGCTATATATATGCCTGCTATATATATATGCCTGCTATATATATAGATATATATATGCCTGCTCTTTTGTTACGTGCAACTAGTGAGTTGTCCCTCGGCGCGCGTCAACACACCGAATGGCACAGATAGGGCAACACAGGGAGAAGTTGCGGAGATTGAGGAGCAATGCCTGCATTGCCGCGGTGGCACATTTTCTGCCGCCTTCTCTCCGTGGCTGTGAGTAGCGGCAAGAGGTGGACACGTCGAGCGAGACGTCTACGAACGGCTGCCGTCTAATAAATCGCCCTTTAGCGGCCCAGTGACGACATACACATATAAACGACGGATTGTGGGCGTAGCGGTTTTGTGGTTGCAGGGTGGAGTTGGAGAGGGCTATCTTGGACTTGGCATGCTCGCCGGATTCCCGCTCGTAAAGTGGGCAGTGATAGGCACTAAATAATAAAAAAAGAACTGGAAAGGAATGGATGGCGCAATCGAATTAGACTGATGGCGCTGCTCATTGGGACAGACAGACAGACAAAGAACTTTAATGGAGGTCCTGAGAAGCTCTGTTGCTCATTGGGAAGGAATTTTATAGGCTTTTGCCGTCACTTCTTTCGTTGCTGCAGTGAGGCATTTCGAAGGAACGCGTGTGTGGTTGTACTTTGTCCTGGGCTTTCTTTACTCGCTCATAGATTAGGCTTTGTGCTTTGGTGCACGTGGTTTGTGCTGAAGCGCGGCTTGCAGTGCCAAACATTTGTTAACATTGGTGCGCACAATCTTGCAGTGTTCTCACTGCCCTCTATGGGGACTCGGCGTAAAGTGGCCGATAGCCGCAAACAAATGAGAGTAATGCGTAATATTTAAATATGAAATACGTAAATAGATGCGTGTTTTACTGCGCAAAATGATCATGCCGAGGAATGCCTTAAAAACCTATCGCTTACAAAGATGTGAACTAAAGGTTGGTTCTACGGGGCATTTTCTTCGCTTCTGTTCGCTTTCATATGCTACTGCTTCAATTATTTGCTTGTCTTTGCGTTGTTTATGGTAATTTACTGTTATAAATTTTTTACCTCTCCTGCTATGGCCCTATAATAGGCCTGCAATATAAGTAAATAAATAATAAATAAATAAATAA